>NC_079433.1:19919864-19957364 GCF_026213295.1 Gadus chalcogrammus | reverse complement strand
ATGTAGTCATTTCCTTTTTTAAGAGATTCTCTTCTCTTGGTTGGTTTGTGGTTCTGGTTTCAATTGTGGCTTCAGCTCTCTCTTTGGGCACCTTGTTCCACAGCTGTTCCACAACTCCAACAGGCCTCGCCCATCGAGGGACAACAGTGTGTTTGATGTCAGCCCTGCTGTTGCTAGAGAAATATAAAAGTCCTGTGCTTTTGTGTAAAAATGTGTGTGTTTGTGTGTTTGTGTGCTTTCGTGCGTAAGTGTATGTCCATTTGAGGGTCCAGAGACTGAGCGTGTGGACTCTTAAACCCACAGTCTCCATCTCCTAATAAGGCTCCCTAGGTATAATTGGCGGCCTATTAGTTTCTGCCCGTTTCACGTGACAGATATGAAGTGAAGCTTGCTATGGCAGACCCCCTGATTAACGACAACCGCAATTGGTACCTTAATTGTTGCAGATGAGAAGTGGTGCATGAGAGAGAGAGAGAGAGAGAGAGAGAGAGAGAGAGAGAGAGAGAGAGAGAGAGAGAGAAAGAAGAGGAGGTGGATTAGTATGATGAACGCACACATCGCTTGTGTGCATGACTCACACGCACAAATGTACACACCTGCAATTAGAGTGCAGTTTCTGTGAAAGATTCTTCGGGGTCATATTTTTTATGCTTGTGGAGTAAGTACAGGTGACCGCCTTGAGGGAGAGGTTTTGTTATGTTTTAGGACAACACCTGTGCACGTGCTTGTGTCAAGGATGTGCATGTGTGTGTTTGTGTGTGGGAGGCGGGGGATGGCATTAATAATGTGATTTAGCACTTGTGGTACCCAATCCAAAACAGGAGGAGGGAGAGCACAAACACACACAAACACACACACACGCACCTACACGTGCACACACAGACACACACACACACACACACACACACACACACACACACACACACACACACACACACACACACACACACACACACACACACACACACACACACACACACGCACACATGGGAATGAGGGCGCACACGCTCACACTGCTAATTAAACCTGGAGGCTCTCACACTCACACCTGCCTGCAGGACTCCGGCCCCCATGCCCCTGAGGACGTGGGTAGCACCTCCATGCTAAATCAATCTGCGCTAATTGTTGCTCTGCATCGCTCCCCTGCGTCTTTACCTTCCCGTCTGTCACTATCTGTCTAATCTGACAAGCGTCACCCACACCCCATGCCCAGCCATGATCAGAAGGGGGACTGTGTGTGGTGGTGTGTGTGTGTGTGTGTGTGTGTGTGTGTGTGTGTGTGTGTGTGTGTGTGTGTGTGTGTGTGTGTGTGTGTGTGTGTGTGTGTGTGTGTGTGTATGTGCTTTTGTGTTTGTGTGTGTGTGTGTGTCTTTGTGTGTGTGTGTGTGTGTGTGTGTGTGTGTGTGTGTGTGTGTGTGTGTGTGTGTGTGTGTGTGTGTGTGTGTATATATGTGTGTGTGTTTGTGTGTGTCTTACACGTCAACCTCAAAGCAGCGCCGCTGCCGCCGTTGCTACGTCGTGGTGGTGCTGTCGAGGTGCGTTTGTGTCTCTGATGTTTGTTTTGCAAACATGAGATATGTCGCAGACAAGTTGGCGTGTGTGTGTGTGTTGCGATGTGTCCTTGTGTACGGGTTTATTTCGTCTGTGAACTGTTGACGTGATATATTTGGAAATGCCGTTTGTTTTGTTATGTAACCATAACTTCCAAGTCGACTTTCTTAAGATGGAAAACTCGTGTATCAGTTGGATGTGTTTATTTATTTTCTATTTTATAGCGTTGAACACAATGGTGACGTTGTTTCACTTTATGACTGGAGGGTTTTGTAGACTGAAGGATGAGATGTAGGTTGGGGCTCTCCGCTCTCCTAGTTTCCATGTGAGAATAGTTTCCCCCTCTGTGCCCTTCCCTTCCAGCATCGTGGCTCTCCGCGCTGCTCTTGTCACCGTCGACTGTGATCCATTACAACTCACTACGTCTATATCTAAGAACACCATAGGAATGGTCTTCTCCTCAATACCCCCCCACCCCCCCCCCCGAGAAAGGTGGTTCTCAGGAGTTAAATGTAGGGCTGGGCTTCAGCTGCAGAAGCCTTTAAAGAGGAAACACTGAAGAAGGAGGGAAACATCTCCTCCCTGCTCTTGTTGTCTTCTCACGCTGACAGAGCTTTGTCTCTGTGACGCTGCGGTTTGCAGCGTGTGAGCATGGCGGGACAGTAGACGACCACGTACAATGGAAGCCATTGAACTCCTACAGGCGTACCTCAGCCCGGTGTCGTCTCTTGATGATTATGTGCCCACTCTTCTGCAGACATCACCACATCGCTGATGTTAGGGATTGTGTGCGACAGTGCAATAATTATGCTGAAAAACTGAGCTAACTTAATGCAGATGGGACCAGTTTGGTAGAGACAGAGTCCTTGTTTAGTCACTGAGACACGTTCAGGGTTTGGATTACAGCCGCAGAATGTAACCTGGAAAAATGCTGTGCTTTGTATAAAAGACTGTCTTAACTAATAAATGGTATGGAAGAGGTGGAATCAGCCAAACCAGCACTTACACCAAAAAAGGCCAAACACAAAACATGGCCTTTGAGTAATAGAAAGGCCAATATGATGGGCAATATGATACGGGGTAAACTATTGCTTCTGGTGTTGCAAGCTGGTGGTTTTAGTGGGCGAGGTGTGATGCAAGGTGTTTGTGACTCCTCTTTACATTTTCTTTGCATCATTAATTACATGCAATAGTGCATATTTTACCCCACTCATGTTAGACCTTTTGATTAATTAATTCAAAAAGTCATCTCAACACAAAGAGAAGAATAACAGTCCACGTGAAAACAGCTGTATTTCCCGATATTGAAGTATTGACACTTGAGTATTATCTTCTTATCCTGGTTAATACTCATACCCTGAATTTCCTCCTGGTTAACAAGCTTGAAATTAAGTTTTGGATGGTGGATGGTGGTACTGTGTCACCCAGCCACAGGGCGGGAGGGTGGCTGTGGCCTTTTATAGATGAGGACACTGAGGCTGGGTCTGGGGGAAGGGATGGGTGACTGTGGACATCAGACTTCTGATGTCAACTCACTCTGAACTGGTTTCCTTGTTATGCAGAAACGATGTAACGAGAATAAGAGAGAGAGAGAGAGAGAGAGAGAGAGAGAGAGAGAGAGAGAGAGAGAGAGAGAGAGGGAGAGAGAAGAGAGAGAGAGAAAGAGAGAGAGAGAGAGAGAGAGAGAGAGAGAGAGAGAGAGAGAGAGAGAGAGAGAGAGAGAGAGAGAGAGAGAGAGAGAGAGAGAGAGAGAGAGTGAGAGAGAGAGAGAGAGAGAGAGAGAGAGAGAGAGAGAGAGAGAGAGAGAGAGCAGGGACAAAAGATCAAGACAGCAAAACTCATAGGGAGAGAAAAGTAAGAAAGAGAGAGAAATAAAGCAATCACAAACAAAAAAAAGCGAGATAAAATAGAAAAAAAGCATTAAAAGGAGTGGCAATTGCCTGGGAATCGCTTTTTTTAGAGACAGTGAGAGGGAGGGAAAGGGAGAGATCGAAGGAGAGACATGGTGAGAAGTGAAACTGAATGCCCTTCAGAATTTTCTCCAGCACCATAAAGTTTATTGGCATGGAGTGTAACTTTACTATTCTGACTTCTCCAAAAACCAAGGTGGACTTTCGGCCGGGACAGGAGAAAAACATCTAATTTATCTTTTGTTAGTTTATCCCACCTCCTCCGTCCCTCTTCCTCCTCCGCCTCATACCCCTCCTCCTTATACCCTCCTCATACCCTCCCCTACCTCCCCCTTCCTCCTCCTCATCCTCCTCCCCCTCCTCCTAATACCATCCTCCCACCTCCTCTTACCCTCTTCCTCCTCCTCCTCATACCCTCCTCCTTACCCTCCTCATACCCTCTCCTACCTCCTCCCTCCTGCTCCTCCTACATCCTTCTCCTCCTCCTCCTCCTCCTACCCTCCTCCTCCTTCTTCCCCCCTCCTCCTACCCTCCTTCTTCTCCTATGCACTTCCTCCTACCCTCCTCCTCCTTCCTCCTCCTCCTTCTACCCTCCTCATATCCACCTATCCACCTTCACCTCCTCGTACCCTCCTCATCCTCTTCCTCCTCCTCCTCCTACCATCCTCCTCCTCCCTCTTCCTGACCTCCTCCTCCTACCCTTCTCATAATCCTCCTCCTCCCACCCACCTTCACCTCCTCCTACCCTCCTCCTCCTCATCCTACCCTCCTCTCCTCCTCCTACCCTCCTCCTCCTCATCCTCCTCTCCTCCTCCCCTCCTCCTCCTACCCTCCTCTCCTCCTCCTCCTACCCTCCTCTTCCTCCTCCTCCTCCTCCTCCTCTCCTCCTCCTCCTCCTCTTCCTACCCTCCCCTCCTCCTCCTCCTCTCCTCCTCCTCCTACCCCCTACCTTCCATCAACGTTGTTCAGTGGAGTAGCTGCCATCAGCAATGGACTCTGTGGTGTGTGTTGGTGTGTGTGTGTGTGTGTGTATGTTGGTCTGTGTGTGTCAGGGAGGTTAATACAGAGCTGTACAATTGAATGGATGGAACGGTGAGTTGACTGGTGATTCAATTCTTTATCGTTTATCCATTCATTATATATGATATCATTTTATTGCCGTCACGGTAGGGAAAGTTGTCCGGCTGTCAGACTGTATTTTATGTTCTGTGTTGTCTTTTGATGTGTCCGATATGAATTAGCATTAAACTACCTACATACCATAACTAAACTGTATACATGTAACGACCCTACTACCCTGGAAAAAAAAGTACTTTGTGTAAGGTTTGTTGAAAAAAGATGATCTCACAATCTCCCCCTCTCTCTCTCTCTCTCTCTCTCTCTCTCTCTCTCTCCCTCTCCCTCTCCTTTACAGTGGGAAACATTTGAACAGCAAATGTGAGAACCAGATGTTGTGACTTTGGTGCAGATGTGCTCTCTTAAAAGAAACACTTTTCCACCTCGTGCACACATTGCTTTGCATATGCACAATCAGCCTCACACACATTGAGAGTGTACACTGAAAAAATTTGGAGTGTTATTTATTTGGGAAAACTTAGGAAAGTTTTTGCACTTAGAAATTGTAGTAAATTCTACAAGGGCGATCATCAAGTAAACTTTACTTGCAGATATAAGTTTCTTTTACCAGCAAACCTCAAGATACTTACTAATGATTATTAATATAGTCATTGAATTTCTCTTTCCTTCTTTGTAAGTTTTACTTAGACTCGTGACTGCTTCAAGGTAATTTTTCAAAACTTTTATTTCTGTTACTATAAGTAACATTTACCCAACATTTTACATAATTTTTCTGCAGTTTAAATTGCCTAAATTTGTTCGACAATTTGTTGTCATTGTGCCAAGTCTGAGGTAGCTTGACACAATGACAAGTTCAGGAACTGAACTCTCGAAAAAAAACATTTGACATGCTTCAGGAACCTTTAGTGCATCTTAAAGACATGCTTATTATTTGAACATTTTGTCTTAAAGAACAGTGTTTCGCCCTGAGGTTCTAGACGTCTGATCTGTATCATGAGTAATATCATACAAAAATCAGAGCATCTTGACACTAAAAAGTGCGATATTTCGCTGCCCCCCCGTTTCCTTCCTTCCTCCTTTTTTCGGGGACAGCTTAAGGACATCAAGCTCTAGAAGTGGTTTTTGAAACACTTCAAAAGTGTGCTTGATTTTTGGTGGGTAACTCAAGGTCATGGCATAGATGATGCCCATCTGCAGGACACAGGCCTTTGCAACACTTCCACAGTTGTCAAGTACCTCAGTCCCTTCAACAACAATCGACACATCAGCGTCGGATGCACCTTCATCTTCTTCACTTGTGTGGAAGACACAGATCTTCAGGACTTGCTCAGCCTGGTCCTCTTGAAATGCCTCTCTGCTGATATCCAATAAAATATATGTAAATCCACGTTCAGGTGCATAGTACAGCTTAATTATTTATTCAAGTTACAGACTAGTGCAGGGGTCTTCAACTAAAATTGAACAAGGTCCAGTTACTAAAAATTCCTTCCAAGAAAGGTCTGAACCTCTAACCTACCACGTCCTAATAGCCTACTTTTCAAATACAATCAACACAACATATTTCCTTATAATTTCAGATGTATTTATTTTCAATTTCCAAATAGCTTACTTTTAACCATGAAAAAGTCCTACATGTCAAGTAAGCAGAACAGGTAAACTAGGCCTACACTTCAAATAAACACAAAATGCATTAGGCCTACATTTTAAGTAAGCAAAACAGGTACACCAGGCCTACATTTCAAATGAACACAAAAAGAGCATTAGGCCTTCATTTCAAGTAAGCAAAACAGGTACACTAGGCCTACATTTCAAGTAAGCAAAACAGGTACCCCATCTGTAGTGACTGAGACAACCTTTTTTAGATCAATCCCCCTCTTTGACAGCATCTCCTTAATAGCCTTATAAATATCTTCTCGTCTTGTGTGTGTCTCAAGTGGTGTTAGACCCAACAGGTCCTCACAGATCTCTTTCTTGCCTTGATGAAAAAATCGCACGTAAACCAAAAGCTGGGCATTATCCGTTACATCTGAAGACTCATCAATGGCTAAGGATATGCATGGGGCACTCTGAACAGCCGCATCAAGCTGTGACAGTGCATCATCTGATAACATTTCAGATTTTCTGGTTGTCATTTCAGCTGACATTGGGATTTGCTTTATTTTTTCACACAATTCATTCCTTTGTTTACCTTCAAGTAATGTCTCGGCAGCGGCGTTCAAGCACTCCTTCACAACAGTCGCGTCACTGAAAGTTTTTTTAAGAGGCCCCAAAATCCATGCAATCTTAAGCGAGCATTAATTTGCACGTTGCTGGTCTGTAAATTAGTGTGTGAAGACACGTGCAGACCTCTCATACTGAGCTCTCAGCTCGGATATTTTCCGTGCTCTTACTTGACTTCTGGCGATACTTTTCCTCGAAGGATCTGTGTTTGGATTCGTAATGCTGCTTAATATTTCCGGATTTTATCAGTGCCACGGTTTCAACACATAAAAGACACAACAAAGGTTTAGTACTGCCTTGCGGGAGAATGAACATGTATTGGTCAGTCCATTCATCTTTAAAATTTCTGTTTTCATGGTCAACTTTCCTAATTTTCGAGCATTTTCTCATTCCAAATTGCTCTTACGGTAAACAAACGATTTGATTATTATTTTTTGAGTGACACTATTACACAAATGCCGTAACAGACGGAGGGAGGGGGGGAGTTCGGTGAGTGCATGTTCTTCGCTCTGTGAAGATCATTACTTTTTGCTGTTTTAATGCTGTACTACAGACTATTGTGCCTTTCAATTTGTATTTCAGTGAGAATTGTCTTTATTAACATAATCATGATTTGAATAGTGAAATATAAAAAAAAAAATAAGCATTATTTAAATTGGTCAGAAATATCAATATTTCAATACCTATCGATCCTAAATATTTGAATTAATTTCACTAACTTTAGGAAGTTAAGAAATTTAGTCTTTGAATCATGCAAAAAGGGGGTGACTGCCAACTGAGTCTGTGTGTCACCCTCAAATCTACATGTTTTACAAGACCATTTCATATTTTTGGAATCTGGAAAATACAGAAATAAATCAAACCTCATCTGAACTAGATTTTCATATCAGTATAAAAGTATGAATAAGAAAAAGAATGATCGGTACCTAGGATTTTAGATTTACCTTACATTAGCCGTTTGTATACAATACTGTTGCAGGAGAACTTTGCCTGAATAGCCAGGTGGCTTTCCTTCTGACACAACTTGCTGTAGTTGCTGCTTGAAAGGGCACTGTGTCAACTGCAGAAAGTTGCTGCTTTGGGCTTAAGAATCAAAACAAAGACAAAATAATTCATTAAAACTACAGAATACTACAAGAAAGACTACATTAAAAAATACAGAATCATGTAACCAAAATAAACTGTACCACTGTCAAACCAATGTATTTTTGATAATGTGCTGTCAGAATATTTTAAAATGTCGCTCTGATCTAAAACATTACACATCTTGCATACAAAATCTGAAACATTTCCACATATGTTAAAATCAAGAAAATCCTGCATTTTTGTTGCTGTGATTCTGTTCCCCTTCTAAAAAAGGCAGTAGAGCATTGCTTGTCTAGATTCACGTCATTAAGAGAGAGCTGTGTCATATGTATCAAGAATAATGCAGAATCAAAATTCAAACAGTGTAAACTGTTTGAGGCTTGGTATCAAATGAGCAAAATATAGACAAGGGCATTACAAATAAAGCCCTCCACGTAAGGTGATGGTCCTTAGGAAGCATGTGGAAGCAAATTATCACAGCATATGATTTTGGATAGATCTTTCTTATTTTTTTTCAAATTCCCACAAATGAATCTCAATTTCAGATACTTAAGGCTAATCAGTAGCTCTATAGAAACTCAAAAAGAGGGAAAAAGCATCATTACAAAAAGTGTCCTGTAAGTGCATTCTGTTGGTTCTTTTAGTTGAAATATGACACAAAGTATTTTCCTATTTTCGTATTAAATCATATTTAACATGATAAACTGAGTGAATGAACATCTCTCCTGTCCTGTTTGCTCTGCAGATGCATAGACTGTCTCAGTAAGATTTTAGATTTTTGGCAAACTAAGAGTACACTGCAAACTAACAACAATGATAGCTACCTCTTTGACTCATTCAGCATCAGGCTTTTGCTAAGGTCTGGCAGAGGCTGCTGTGAAGGTCACAGCCTCTCCAAGCCGAGACCATGCGGATATTTGAAATGTTTTTTTCTCCTCCCTTCCCCGCTTCTCTCTGTCGTTGCTAGTGTAAATTATGCTAAGAAATCTCATCATTTTGGCAAACCCGCCATTTATTCGCAGCTAGCGAAGGATTAATCATACAGTCAGTCCCGGTTTACACACACACACAGACACACACAACACAAAGTAAACTGCTCGTTTTGCACGACACAAGTCCATAGGGATGTTGTATTTAGTGACCATAGTAAAAATTAATCTACAGTGATACGTGATACGTGTGATAATGGCAACTGGGATCATATTACATTTTATATTATCATATCATATCTTAACTAATTTAGCCGCTCATTCCTCCATTACACCTGCCATTGTCATCTTCTTGTGTTTAGTTCGGACAACGAAGCGTATGCGTCCTGTATGCGCGTCAAAAAGGCGCATGCGCGGATTAAGACTTACTTGGTATTTCTAGGTTCATGTGCAATGACTATGAAACCTTTGAATATTATGTGAAAATACATAATCAAACTTACTCTTCCCACACAGTTTATTTATTACTTGAATGACATATATACTTTTACTTAAAGAATTCCTGTTCTCACTGATACTTACAATTACAAAATAAAAATGTTGACAGTTAACCTAATTAATATTACTACACCACAAAATCGTTTCTTTCATGCAGTGCTTCCTTTTAAGATCAGATTATCCAGAAGAAGAGGAGGTCCACTGTACAGACAGAGACACAATCAAAAGGCACATTTACACTGCCATGCCGGTACGGTCGCAGCTTGACCCGCCCTGCAATATCACTGTCTTGCCTGTGTGCCGAGGGGGTATAATCCCCCTTCGTAAAGGAGCCGGCTTTCTTGGTTCATTAGAGTAGGCGGGGCTAAGCACGGAGAGTATACCTCTTTAGAATAATTTGCATACTCTGAATGTTTTTATTTAATTTTATTCAAGCCACCCACACGTAAGAATGATTATACATCAAGTGTATATGGGGTCAGAACAGTCTCATTAATAATGAATTCACAGAGAAGGATCACAAATGTATTTTGTGATTTTTATATAAATTACTCTCTCCTCACAAATACATTTCAATGCTCACACAAATGGATATCGGTATGTATCAATGTAAAATAATTCCATAAACAAAAATATGTTTCAGAAACACATTTCTGATCCACACACAAATGTGTCTTGTTATAAATAAATGTATATAAATCCATAAATATATGAATTTAAAAAATATTTACAATTTTCATCTAAAATGTATTTGGATGTTGTTACATTTATATAGAAACTGTTAAACTTGAATTAACAAGACGCTTTTCATTTGTGAACTTGTTTGCGTTTGTGTGTGAATTGGTCTGAACTCTCCGTAGCCAATCAGATGCCTCCCTCGTTTACAGCCATTCACATGACTGCAGTCCCGACCTCTGAAGAATAATTCCAGTGTCCAAGCCTCCCGGTTCCCTCGGTCAATTGTCTATGGGAAATAACATGTTTTTTTTTAATGATCGTGCATAAAAAATCTCTAGATGGCGAAGAAGTAAAAGCTGCGTCACAGCTTTTGAACTGAACACTTTTTCTATCTAGTTTCGACTGCAAAAAAAATGCAGTCCACATCTGCACTAAAACAGACAAGATAAGTGAGAGGAATTAAAAAAAAAATGCATTTTTGAATCCAGCCACGTCAGGAGAGTCTCAAAAATCCACATATAAATACAGACCAGTTCACACACAAATGCATACAAGTTCACAAATGAAAAGCGTCTTGTTAATTCAAGTTTAACAGTTTGTATATAAATGTAACATCATCCAAATACATTTTTGATGAAAATTAAAACAAGACACATTTGTGTGTGGATTAGAAATGTGTTTGTGAAACTTTTTTTTGTTTATGGATTTATTTTACATTTATACATACCGATATCCATTTGTGTGTGCATTGAAATGTATTTGTGCGAAGAGAGTAATTTATATATAAATCACAAAATACATTTTTGAATGCTTCTCTCATTTGTGCAGGCTATAAACGCAAATAACTATTTACAAGTGCAAAAATGCCAACATATTCTTTATTTGCTGACCACTTGTTTTTATCCCGACCAAAGCCTTGTAAGGTAAGCCTGGTACTTGCTCGTAGATCACACCATCTTTCACCGACTTCGTTGAATGCGACTGCATCCCCTTCTCTCCCATAATGGTTAGCAGGTCGCAGATTTCACCATCTCTCCACTTAGAAATACTCATGTTGATATCGCTGCGTTGTCTCTGTTTTAGAGACAACGCAGCAACATCTCTACCCAAGTCTAGCCCCTGGAACTACGAAGCCGTCTAATCGTATTTATATGAAATACGGGGTGCGAAATCAAGCCGGTGTATTTCCTCGGTCAGTGTAAACTTGCGGACCATGCCGGGAAAAAGGCGGGCATAAAACGGACATATTTGGCAGCTTAAAATGGTTACATATTAACACATACGTACACAAAGACACATACACTAGATAAATGAAATGGACACCAAATTCAGAGGAAATATTTCAGACTTAGCCAAAATCCAAAATTAGACTCACACACTAACAAACACGCACACACACAAATACACGCATGCAGCTAAATACATCCAACCACACAGAAGCACAGCATGACACACAGAGACGCGGACACTGCAACGCTTATTCTGCCCTGCTTGGAATCCTTGTTCGAGAAGCAAATATTTGTCTTAATTTACTAAACCTACAAAACAAAGACCCACACACAACAACTCATGCAGTCGTAAAACTTTTTGTAAATGGTTAAGAAAGTGTAGGCTACTTTGTTTTCAAGCGCTTTCCTTTCACACGCCTGCCTGCTCATTATTGTGGAAACGGGCGTCATTCAAGAGACCTTGGCTAACGTCGTCCTGCAACTTACTGGATGCTAATGAAATGAGCAGGAACAGCCAGCACCACACTGCTAACCAATAAAGGCCATTACACTGACATAAATACAGCTGCAACGAGGCACATCAAAAAACACATTTCCGATTCTGCTCTGTCAACTGTAGTCGACGTAACAAGCAGAAAGCTGTGTGAGGCGATTGACAAGTTATTGGGTGCACACTCAAAAGTATCTCGATTCAGCTCACTTATATACAGAGTTATGATCAAAAGCAGTGCGGATTTGGAGCAGGTTTGAAGGTAATTTTGTTTTGTTGACAAAAAGAGAACATGATAATTGCCTCAGGTTGACTTTTTGGTTCATCAAAAACAGATCTTCAACAGTAAAAGTTCACAAAAATGTTCCGGTCAATGGAAACAAAGCTAATTTGTGGGGCAATCCATGTCTCAGAGCTCGAATTTTTACAGATGCAGTTGCATGTGCATGTTTGTGTATATTATCAACGCTTTTGTTGTATTTCAATTTAGAGAACATTTTCTTGGATGTGTAGTGGTGGAAATAAAAAAAAGTTATTTTAAAAATAAAACAAAAAATGTTTATTTGAATTGAATTACAAAATAATAATCAGATGAAGTACGGCTTAAAACCCTTTTTCCAGTGTAGGCGCTTTATTGATATTTGGATGCTATGGTGTTGTAATATTGGTCATTCCAAATAAATGAATCAAATATGTGTGTGTGTGTGTGTGTGTGTGTGTGTGTGTGTGTGTGTGTGTGTGTGTGTGTGTGTGTGTGTGTGTGTGTGCGTGTGCGGTTGCGTGTGCGTGTGTGTGTGAGTGTGTGCGTGTGTGTTCATCTGCATGTGTATGTACATGTGTGTTTGTATATGAATGTGTATATATATTTAAGCAATAGCTTGTGAGAGGCCATGGTATATGGTTATTATATCACAGTTAAGCTGCGATGTTTGACCTGATGTCCAGCAATAAGAAAGTAAAAGACACGCTCCAATTTGAATTGTTTTATCAATAAATATTAGGGATGTCCCGATCCAAGGCATCGGTATTGGTCCGATATTGGCCCATTACGCTGGATCGGATATCGGAGGGGAGACAAAAAATTATCCGATCCACGCAGTGTGTCATGCACTGGAAAAAGCCTTCTGTTGAACCAATTAAAAAAAACAAGGGTAATGGTTCACATCTATATTACATAACTTGAGCCAATGACAAATATATAGCTTGCCTCAAACAATATTTCCTATGTTCATAAAAACAAAATAATACAACTTGGCACCAAGTATAATTCTATTCTTTGAATGAAGTTAATACATTTAAATCGTATGTTAAATCCTAAACAAAAAAAGATTGATTCACTCCAACAATTGTTTCTCATTTAAGAAATATCTATCAGAAATAATTTGTTTTATCCAATCAAAAAGATTACAATTTAATCAAACGATTGTTTCTCATTTAAACATGAACAGCCTGGGCAAACATAACATATTTTTGTATACATCATCATCATAATTTTTTGTCGCTCGGATCTCACCGCTTCATGGCCTTGGGGCACTTCTGTCTAGATTCGACATCACATCGCGACATCAGTCAGGTTTAGGTGCTTTGTCAAAGACACCTCGAAACTCTGCTTGTTGAAGCCGGGGATCGAACCAACAACCTTCAGGTTACCAGCCAACCCGCTCTACCAACTGAGCTACTGCCGCCACACAATATACAATTTATATTAACAATGTAAATGGCAGAGTTAGACCTACTCCAGACCTCCCTCCAGACACAGACAGACTGTCCTCGCTCACAGAACCAGTGAGTCATCGTCACTCTGGTCAAGGCTAGTGCTTTCACCTCAAAAAGTCGCCAAAAGTCACCAATAGCAGCTGAAAAATAAGCTAGATTTGTCGCTTGTCGCTGTTTTGAAAAAAAGTCGCCAAAGGGGTCTGAAAAGTAGCTAAATATAGCGACAAAATCGCTAAGTTGGCAACACTGCGGTTTGGTCCAGTAGTCGTAAGCGTCTTTGTATTTAATGCGCATGCGCAGGCTTGTACGTAACCTTGAAATTGTACATTTGTCTGAACAAATATTTCTAAATTGAGCTCCTAATCAAATATAACAGTGTTTTAGGAAGAAAACAAAAAAAAAATATTTGGATTGAATGAGAAAATTATTAATCAGTTGAATACACAACCTTAAAATTTTACATTTGTCAAAATGGATATTTCTTAATTGAGCTCCTAATTAAAAATATCTATATTTCACAGTATTTTGAAATAAAAAAAAGTTATTTTAAAAATAAAACAATTTTTTTTTATTTGAATTGAATTACAAAATAATCATCAGATGAAGTACGGCTTAAAACCCTTTTTCCAGTGTGTGATAGCAACAGTAGTCGTCAATTAGGCTCATGCGAGTGAGAGCTACCGCATGAGAGCTACCTGCTGAACAGCCATGTCAGCATTGTGGCTGTATTTCAACCTGAAAGAACTAAAAAGTGCAACAGCCTGGGCATGACTGTTGCACTGTTGCAATTTGTCTCATGGGATTTTGAAAATAAAAAGCCATGAATTTTAAGCACTGAATATTTATGCATTGAAGTAATATTTCTGATTTTTTTGCCGCTGAATTAAAGCCATTGAATTTATAGCACAGAATATTTATGCATTGAATACCGTATCAGATTTTTTTTCAGATTTTGTTTTCTCCTGAATTTAACTAAATATTAAACAAAAAAAAAATCAAATGCTATATTAAGATGCAAAATTCTTCAGATAAAATTCAACTTAAATATTTTCAACGTCCCCAAATTCAACATAACAAATTCAGCTGCAAATTTCGATGCATTAAATTCAGCGTTAAAAGGAAGAGCAATCGTTCCCAGATGCAAGATTGCAGTCAAGCATGGAGAGCCAACGGGTGTTACACCGAATTCTGCGACCCACCGAAAAGTGCTTGCCTTCCAGCATCAGAGTCAGGTATCCAGCAAAGAGTGACGCTCTGATTCCTGCTCGCTCTCCTTGCTTGACCGCAATCTACCGTCCAGGCTCGATTGCTTTTTGCGATTGCAAAGCAATCGCAAAGATTGCCGAGAGATGGGACTTCTCTGAAACACCGATCAAGTAAGCCTGGAAGTTAGCCTGCTACTGACCAGGTTAGCTTGGTCGGATAAGTTGCCATGGTTACTTAGCGGAGATTCCCTTATGTCAAGTTAATTGATCGCAACTCTAGCTGAAAGTAGCGAGGCTAAGCGAAATAAGCCCAGCTTTGTCTTTAGCTTAGGTTGATGAAATACCCCTCAGGTCACTTTTCTTCTTCGTTGGAGATATAAGGCTGGTGGCTATTGCAGTTTGTTAGGTTGTTGTTTTTTCTCTTAGACACACATTGATACTGAATTGTGAAAAAGGAATGAAACCAATGTCATGGATGTATGTTTTGTGTTAGGATATTAATGATTATATATATTTTTGTGCATTTGTGTGTGTGTGTGTGTGTGTGTGTGTGTGTGTGTGTGTGTGTGTGTGTGTGTGTGTGTGTGTGTGTGTGTGTGTGTGTGTGTGTGTGTGTGTGTGTGTGTGCGTGCGTGCGTGTGCGTGGCTATATACATGTGTGTGTATGCATGAGTGTGTGTGTCCTGAGGCGTCGGCCAGCTATGGGCTGCCTTGTGTTGGCTGGCTGATGATTATTGACGGAGTGTGTTAAGTCAGGAGAGGCTGTCTCATGGTGACAGCGGCTGCTTTCTGCCCTGATCTCCTGTACTGGGCTGGAGCGATCAGCAGTGTTTAGCGGGACGCAAAAAAAGAATTAGTAGTAGTGGTGGTGGATAGCGATGTGTCTAGTGGCCGGAGAGCAATCCCGGGCCTGTTGGTGATGAGGGTATACTGACAGGGTAATTGCTAACCCATCATA
The DNA here is from genome assembly GCF_026213295.1 of Gadus chalcogrammus. Lineage (NCBI taxonomy): Eukaryota > Metazoa > Chordata > Actinopteri > Gadiformes > Gadidae > Gadus > Gadus chalcogrammus. Next base: position 19,941,817 of record NC_079433.1, on the reverse strand, counting down.
GATAGGGGTAGGTTTGTGTTAGTGTGTGTGTGTGTGTGTGTGTGTGTGTGTGTGTGTGTGTGTGTGTGTGTGTGTGTGTGTGTGTGTGTGTGTGTGTGTGTGTGTGTGTGTGGTCAACATACGTGGTAGTGTATTTATTTGAACATATGTCTGGGTATCTGAGTGTGTGTCTCTCTGAGTTTTTCCTAGTAATTGTACATCTGTCTATGTGTGTGTAGGACTGATTACTGGCTATTGTACGTGCAAAGCCTGTGTGTGTGTGTGTGTCTACGTATATCAGATACGTGTACGGCTCGTCAATGGCCATTTTGCATGTTTCCCCTCCACAATGTATCGTGTCATCTGGCTCAATGACCTTTCACCCCGGCAGCCATTTCAAGAGACCATTAAGTCATGCTTGTCCATTTAAACTTAAAGCAAGCAAACAGGTGACACACAGTTTTTATTTAATTCTCTGCGCTTCCATGGAAGGTGTATGTCCACAGAGCCTGTCATTTATCATCGGGCTCTCATCTATTCATCCGGGTGGTTACACAGGTCAGCGATGGGGGGGGCATGCACAATTAGGGAATATGTCCTGAACAGGTTTTGTTTTCACTGCTAAGAATATGTAAGTCCCAACCAATTTTTTTTGGCACAGTGAAATGACTACTAGAGAAGGTAAGTAAGCATTTTCCTTAGTTAATAAAAGATTAATTAACTCATTGTTTTCCAAAGGACTACTTAATCCGTTGAGGACTGGCTATCAAGTGCCTCCTCGATCAGATGTGCAATGCATATTAAAAGTGTGTTATGTGGTTTTAAAATAGTTCCCTTGTTGTGGTCAGATTGAAATAGATCCATTCAACCACTTATTCTCTGTGTTCACTCAAGTGGGCCTTGGAGTGCTGCCCGCTGGCTCCATAGTACGGGTTTTCTCTGCTAGAAGAGATGAGTCAACTGATTGGCAGTCAATTGGCAAGCTAGACGACAACATGTCTACACCTTGGCGCAGCGAGCTGTTCAATTATTCACACTCAATAAGGAAGACCTGGAGACTGTGTGTGTGTGTGTGTGTGTGTGTGTGTGTGTGTGTGTGTGTGTGTGTGTGTGTGTGTGTGTGTGTGTGTGTGTGTGTGTGTGTGTGTGTGTGTGTGTGTGTGCGTGCGTGTGTGTGTTTGTTTGTATGCGTGTGAGCACATCTGCACTAAAACAGACAAGATAAGGGAGAGGAATTAACAAAAAGTTACCACTGAATAGGATTCTGTAAGCTTGAGCTATTTCTAGAGTTAGGTACTGCTAGCACTAACTTCTACTAGTGCAGGTCTTTCCAATGGCCTCATCTAGCCTCTGGCAATAACAACCTCGGGGTAGAGGACCGACAAACCCACACGCATACACACACACAACCTCCCATCCCACAGTATTTAGACACGCACACTCATACACATTCACACACACACCTGCAAAAACTAAATATTACACATACACACGTACACGCATAGACACCCAGGCAAGAACACATTCTCCTAGCACTCTAGCATATGGGTCAGATCTAATCGCAATAAATTCATTTCCCCCCTCGTCAACTCCAAAGCAAGATAGACTAAGTCCCATTTGTAAGCGCCGCAGAGTGCACAGTGCTACTGCAGAGAAATATGACAGATAAGAGAACTGTTGTAATAAAGCAGCTGTATGGATCTGATAAATGAAATACGCTTTCACCAGTTAGCTGAAGATTCATATTGTGGCTTGGCGGAAATCCATGCTCGGAGGATTCATAAAAAAACATAACGGGGAAACAAATGAACTTTGTTGATTAGAGACAAGATGGCGGAGGCCGCCTGGAACTCGACCACGATGGGGAAATCTCTGAGGCGTGTTAAGGCGGTGTTCAGGAACCGTGAAGACCAAGGAAACATAAGAACAGAAAGGAAGAAACAATCTGTACCAAACACTTAACCCTTGTGGGAATTACATTTTATTTAAATGACAAAAACTCATTTTTCTGTGGGACACTTTTTTTTATCTCGGCCTCCCTTGTGCACAAAACACCCACACACAGAATATAGATATGTCTATGAATATAGATATATTGAGAGTGAGAATTACCTCCATATATTATTACACATTATACATGTACACATACGCACACACAAACAAACACATACACGCATGCACGCATACACACACACGCACCCACTTGCACACTTAAAGGCAACCACCACTGCCAGCTGTTCACAATTAAGAGACAGATGTGCAACATTGAGAGTGTTATAAAGTGTAATATGTGTAAGTATAAAACAGTGCTGGGGTGAGGGTTAGCCATAGGACTGTGTGGAGGATATTGGAACAGAACAAAGGGAGAGCTTCATTTAATCTGTTTTTATTGCAGATACACAGCAGTTATTATGGATTTGTTAGTGCAACTTTTAGAACTTACATACTTTTCTTCTGGATGTTCAAATATCGAAACGGATAAAATATATAACAACATAGTTTCAATTGTATCCCTGTACTTCAACTCTAAATCATATAATATTTAGATATCCAATATCTGCCATTTCCAGGACATTCATTACAATGTTTGTCAAACTATTTTAGTCATGAATGGGGGTCAAAGAAGGTTACTTGGAAAATCTCCCACGTGCAAGCACTCAATCCGGGCTCACGCTCCGCATGCTCTCGCATCTCACTGATGCGAGAGCAGACTCATAAACAGCAACCTCGTCCTCAACTTGTCCGTCAGAGGAGCAGCCAGGCAGCCATTCACCAAACCCGGCAGCTAATCCGGCCTTCGAACCCGTCAATCAACCTTGCATTACCAGCCAATCAGCTACTCGTACGGCTCTATACAGTAAATCCAGCCGAACAGCCACTAAGTGGCTATTCATCCATCCAACCACCACCCCTCAACTTCCACCTGATCATCCCCGTCCTCCGATCCCCAATCCCACCGCGGCTGCGGACCTTCGAGGGCTGATGATGAAGTGTCACTGAAGAGACACTGTTGAGTCTAGTTGGAGATGGAGTCCTTGGGCTCACACACACACAAAGACACACCGCAAACACCCCAGGGACTCAACGCCTTCTGGACTCCCTCCCCCTCTCCGTCCCTCGCTACAGTACAGTACGCCGCGAGGGATGCAACGCACCCGCTGGCTGCGCCCCCCCCCGGTGTCTGAGCTTCGACACCTCCCCTCCCCCAACACCCTTCCCCCCTCCCACATGTGTTTGTGATGTTTTGAATATGTTGCTTATGTGCTGAGGTGTTTTTTCCTAATCCCTACACTATGCCCCCCTTAGAGGAGCCTAGTTTGGGAATTACCTTTTTTCCCCCTCGTTTTCCCTCTTGTTTTCCTTTTCTTATCTAATAAGAAAAGGAAAGTCTCTCCGTCCTGTCTCCCCACACTGTCTTTTTATGTTTCTTGGACGGGATGTAACTGGTAATTTCGTTGCTATGTACTTGTGACATGTGTAATGATAATAAAGTCTCTATCTAATCCTCCATTTACTAAAGCTGGGCGAAGCCATTACCTCTTTTACTTGGATCTCTCAAACCCACACAGCCATCACAAAGAAAAAATAATACGTTTATAGAATCAAAGAGTGACCTGTCCGGCTACTGATCTTGGAGGCAAGATCTTGTCCTCAAGGAACATTTCTGATGTTCACAGAGAGAGAGAAAATGTTAGAGAGTGAGAGAGAGCAGAAGAGAGATATAAATATCTAGAGAAGAGAAAGAGAGAGTGTTAGAGAGAGAGAGAGAGAGAGAGAGAGAGAGAGAGAGAGAGAGAGAGAGAGAGAGAGAGAGAGAGAGAGAGAGAGAGAGAGAGAGAGAGTGTTAGAGAGAGAGAGAGAGAGAGAGAGAGAGAGAGAGAGAGAGAGAGAGAGAGAGCGAGCAAGAGAGTGAGGGAAGAGAAAACTAAGTTCCTTGTCATTAAGGAGACCCATGAATTGGCGTAATTACATGGGTTTAAAATGCAGATTTACAATGTGCTTATTAGTTCTATTCTGCTCATTTCAAATGAGTGACTGCAATTAATTAAATCAGATTGATTAGACCTTTCCAGACTTTCCCTTTACGACCACATAATTATGACAAATAGAGCCACTTGACACCCAATCCACGGCACCCGCTCCTTTTGCTGCCTTCACTCTGCCTCTCGGCCCTGGATCCACACTGGATCCACACTGGATTTAATTGGGAACCACACATTATTTGGAAGTCGCTTGTTTAGAAAGATGTTGATTTTTTCGATTTTTTGGTTCCTTACTGTCAGGGGTAGTGTCGCCCGTTAAAAGGAATTTTCTGTGATGTTGAAACCTGCTTTATAAACATAAAAATAACATATTATAAAGCTGGGCTGGAAATAAATGCAATATTATAATATATAATATAATCAATTTGATTATACTATTCAAAATATAATGAACAATGGTGTTAATACTATTTATACCGCCACTACGGATGCTGCTAAGACAGCTATAATTAATAACATTATTAATCAAAGCATTAATGATAATGCTCTTTGAATTGATAAACTATGTGTGTGCCTTGTTACTATATAAACTAGAGACCCATTAAACCCATTGCTATAATGTGGAATCCATAGTCGATAATGTAACAAATTGCTGAGCGCATAATATAGTAAAATTTTGCCTATAATGTTACAACGTATAACATTTTGGTTCACCGATTAAGTAATTAAGCAAGAATAATAATTTTCTCCTAACGTTATGAAGCATAGTGTGACTTTTGATTACATCATAAAATTTGTCAATACATGGGTTACAGGGGTAATTGATCAATGGAAAGCGTCGAACACGATGCATGCAAATCAATTATTCAATAGCTTTTACTGTTATTCAGGGCTACATTTTTTAAATGCATGGCAATTACTATTGGTTGGTTGAAAATAACAGCTTCTTCTGAAACGGAAAATGTGTTTATTGACAGAAGAACTTTAGTGAAATAAACCAAGTGTAACAACAGCTAAGGCAGCAACCTACTTAGCTAAGCACAGCCTTGTATGGGGGAGGGGGAGAGGGAGAAGGGGGGTTGCAAGGGCAAGATTGCGGATTGTACATTGCTACCTGACGTGAGAGTTTAGGATGTTTTTTTATTTTTATTTTTAACCCCAAAAAAAATCTCCTTTTCAAGTGTCCTGGCCTGGACACCCAAGAGTATTCTACAGTCACACATCGCCTACACACAAAACATTAGAAAATACAAAAGGGGTCTGCAGGGGAGAGGTGGGATATCAATATCGCAGGACATTTCAGGAGGCTCAAGGAGGAGAGCAATATTAAATTTCTGCCTATGTAATGGCGCGTTTCCACTGGGCGGTGCGCTTCGGTGCGGCACGGTTTGCTTTTCCACCGCCAAAAACTGGGCAAGGTCCGGCATTAAGAGCGCTGAGCCGCGCTGAGCGTACCAAGCGGTCTGAAAGGGTGCCAAAAAAGGTGGAGCTACACCCGCAAGGTGTTGTTGTTTATTGAAGCAAATGTTGCGCAAAAGATTGCTCACCCTTTTGGACGTCCTCCATCCTTGCTCTTTGTTTAATGTGTTGCGTTCTTCTTTTTCATTGAATTTATTAGCAAGCTTCGGCAGCGCTGTCATCTTGATCCAACTTCTGCATTTGTGTGTGCCTGTGTGTGTGTGTGTGTGTGTGTGTGTGTGTGTGTGTGTGTGTGTGTGTGTGTGTGTGTGTGTGTGTGTGTGTGTGTGTGTGTGTGTGTGTGTGTGTGTGTGCCAGTGGTTTTGTAGCTTTGAATGTTTAGGTTTGTGTGTATGTAGTTGTGCATGTTTGTGTTTCAATATGCCTCAAATTGTGAGCACTTACTCTGGGTCATGATGACAGGTGGTTTTCTAGTGAGCTCAGTGGCTTCAGCTCTGATCTATTTCACTGCATTGTGCCCACTGTCAATCCTCAAAGAATACACAACAACACTCTAGACACCCTCTAATGAACCAAATATCCTCTTGTCTGAATACTGACACCAAAAGTTGTGCAGTGCGCTAAATAAAAATAAATAAAAAGTAATTATGAGAATAATAATTACAAAAATAGATGAAATAAGATTCTGAGACAAGGCAAAATATGTAATATTTAAAAACCACCAACCCAGGAGCAGTTGTGTTAATGGCGGGAAGGGCCCCGCTCCTCAAGTGTTTTCCTCCACTTTGATTGCAATTTGGAGAAGGAATTATCTCGTCAGGGTTCGTGGGCAGAGGGAGGTCGCGTCTGACTGTGAACGCTAGTCATTATCTCTTTTCTACCCCCCCCCCCCCACATCCCACAACCCCCTACCCAGCCTTTACCGCTTCCCCCCCACTCCCATCACCACCACCACCTCCACCCCTTTTGTTCCTTTTGTCTCGTGCTGCCAGTCGCCTCTCGCTCTCTCGCGGCGGCATCTTGCCGGTGTCAAATAATTAGCGGGTGCAAATAGCCCGCATAGAACACACCGGGTTCCGCTTTACCTTTCAGAGAACAGTAAACATGTGCAGCGATGTATGTTCAGTGTGAGTCACTCCTGTCGTACATGCCACCCCTCTTGATGTGAGCCGACAGCATATTATCAATGGTGTGTGCTTCTTCAATCAACTCATAAAAAAGTTAGAATCGGTAGGTAACAATGCACACATTTGGAACAGCGATGGCATTGAATCATCGCTTGATTCTGGCGTCAGGTGGCACAAACACCTGGGTGCACCCAACAAAGTGAGGTGTGAGTGTAAGTGTGCACCTTTGCATGCACCCTGCCCGACACATCACTGTACAACACTCTACTAGAGTTTCAATGCTACTTGCCCCTGGATCTCAATATAAATACACCCCATCAGGACAGGTTGAATTTCTACCCACTCCCCTCCTCTCTCTCTCTCTCTCTCTCTCTCTCTCTCTCTCTCTCTCTCTCTCTCTCTCTCTCTCTCTCTCTCTCTCTCTCTCTCTCCCCCTCTCTCTCTCTCTCTCTCTCTCTCTCTCTCTCTCTCTCTCCTCGCTCTCTCTCTCTCTCTCTCTCTCTCTCTCTCTCTCTCTCTCTCTCTCTCTCTCTCTCTCTCTCTCTCTCTCTCTCTCTCCTCCCTCTCTCCCCCTATTGCATTCTCTCTCTCTCCCTCCATATCTCTTTCTCTATATCTCCCCCTCTCTCCCCCCATTGATTTGACAATCACTATGTAATCTTAGGCACAAATGATTATTTCCAAAAGTGCCGCAGGCGTCGGGGTCATATGATATTTCCCCTTAATTACTGTGGCACATTATTACCATAAAGCACTTTCCCCCTCTTTCCCTTTGTCTAATTGCATTGTTCCCACTGCCGTAAAAAACCCTCTCTCTTCCTCTCTCTCTCCCTCTCTCTTCCTCTCTCTCCCTCTCTCTTGCTCTCTTGTCTCTCTCTATCTCCGATGCACTCCGCAGTTTGTCAGAGAGTGAGGGAGGGAGAGAGAGGGAAAGAGAGAGAGAGAGACCAATAGATGAGGAACAGAGAGAGAGAGAAGGAAATGGGAAATAGAGAGAGAGAGAAAGACAATCAAAGGAACACAGGGAAGAGAAAGACGAGAGAATCACGAAAGAAGAAAGAGAGAGAGAGAGAGAGAGAGAGGGCGAGACTGAGTCTAAAGGACATATGAAAGATAGAGAGAGTCAGTGAGAGAGAGAGAAGATGAGAGAGTGGGTGGAGAAGAGGGGGGAGACAGCAGTAGTCAGCCCCTTAACCACTGGCAATAAAGCAAACAGCGGTGTCTTCATTAAAGGAAAATCACGTTTTAAATCAATCCTGTCCACACTTACTGAACTGCATTGGCTCGGAGCCATGCCGGCTGTAGCAGAATGTGCGACATTACGTCTGATTCATCAGTTTGGTCTTTACACAGATAAAATCTGGGCGGTTTATTATGTGCGGAAAGGACCGAAAAAAATAAATGAGCCAATCTGTTCATTAGCTTTTAAAGCCCCGAAATGAAACTTGTGTCTGGTTTAAAATGCATTTCAGGCAGAGACATAAAAGTGCACTCATCCCTGAAAGGGACATTAGTCATGTCACTTCTTAATGTATTATTCATTCAAGTTGACGGTTCAGGCTAAAAGGTTAGCAGTATAGCATCAGTTATCAGGTAGCAACAGGCAGTCCAAAACAAAACAAATCATCAAAAGTATATATTTGATATTATTATATATTATATTATGTCATATAGATTAATAAAAAAAAATATTATTAGATATTATTAGATAGATTATTATTTTGATATTATCTTAATGTTTATATGTGTGTGTGTGTGTGTGTGTGTGTGTGTGTGTGTGTGTGTGTGTGTGTGTGTGTGTGTGTGTTTGTGTTTGTGCTTGTGTGTGTGTGTGTGTGTGTGTGTGTGTGTGTGTGTGTGTGTGTGTGTGTGTGTGTGTGTGTGTGTGTGTGTGCGTGTGTGTATGTGTGTGTGTGTGTGTGTGTGTGTGTCTGTGTGGGTGCGCTGTGTGTTGTGTGTGTGTGTGTGTGTGTGTCTGTGCGCTGTGTGTGTAAGTGTGTGTGTGTGTGTGTTCGTGTGTGTGCGCTGTTTGTGTGTGTGTGTGTGTGTATGTGTGTGTGTGTGTGTGTTTGTGTGTGTGTGTGTGTGTGTGTGATAATATAACATCACGCACATGATGTCTATGATTGTAAAGATCAGATTGATTAGACCTTGTAAAGATGTAGTTTTAATATTATCATTAGAATCATTCAAACTCTATGTTTGAAATATGAATGCTCATCAAATACTGCAGTCAACAAGTGTTCAGTACAGCTGACATATTCATCGAGGCGAATTGACCAGCTGTCGTCTCCCATCGGCGCCCACTGTGTCATTGTTTAGCTAATGTACACATTCCCATCATCATGACATATGCTTTTCCAGCGCCATAGCATTATCCTATCCTCTTTTGTCATGGAAATCGAACACATATAGCTATTAAACGTGTTACTATAGCTTTTATATTGTGTCAGGCACAAAGCAATGATTTCCATAGAAGTCCCTGGCATTCCCCACAGAGGCACTCCAAATAGGCCAAGGCCAAACAGCAATGTGCACAAGGGCTTACTTATTAAAGACAATATTGATGTTCTGTTAAGGGGGGAGCAGGAGAAGGAGTGGGGGAGCTGCTTTAACAGAAGAATAAAATAAAGGAAATGTTGCCATTAGCTGTTGTGTGGGTTTGAATGCACGGGTATTTCATTTTTCGGGTCTGTTTTATGGGAGATGTCTATCTGGATGTGTATGTGTGTGCGTGTGCATGTCTATGTGTATTTATGCGCTAAAACTTGCATGCATCAGTACGTTTTCTTTGGGTCTGCTTTATCTGCGTTGTCAATCTAAGTGTGTGTGCGCCTACAGTATGTCAGCGGAAACCATGACCCCCCCCCCCCCATCCATAACCCAACCCTACCAGTAGAAATAAGAATCATCAACGCACGTGTGTCCTGATTCATTCGTTTTTGGTGTGTGTGTGTGTGTGTGTGTGTGTGTGTGTGTGTGTGTGTGTGTGTGTGTGTGTGTGTGTGTGTGTGTGTGTGTGTGTCGCTCACGGCCTGAGGTGACCTTTATGGGTGGTGCTTGTGGGGGTGACCTGGCTGTACTCATTAAAACCAGTGGAACGCATCACTCCTCACTAATTGTTTTCCAGTGACAAACGGCTCCTCAGGACGCTGGGAGCCTGCTGCAGGGGCCACCTCCAGCTCTAATGAGAACAATGGAGGAGTGTGTGTTCAGGTGTGTGTGTTCTTGTGTGGTTACCTGTGGGTGTCTGTGTGTGGGTGATTTTCAGGAGTATTTACCTGTGACGGTTTGTGTGTGTGTGTTGGGTACCTGTGTGTGTCTCTGTGTTTGTGAGTATGTGTTTGTGCATGCCTGCACGTTTGTGTGTGTTCCTGTGTGTGTGTGTGTGTGTGTGTGTGTGTGTGTGTGTGTGTGTGTGTGTGTGTGTGTGTGTGTGTGTGTGTGTGTGTGTGTGTGTGTGTGTGTGTGTGTGTGTGTGTGTGTGTGTGTGTGCATTTTTGTGCATGTCTGTGTGTGAGTCAGTGTTTGCGTATAATGTTGAAACACACAAGCAGCCTTCCTGGCTGTGCAGTGGCGTGTGTTGAGACAGAAACACTGTTACATTACAATCAACATAACCCATTAAAGCATTTTGCTCCTGTCAATCATCCAACCCTGCCACCTTGTTAAGTACACGACTATATCCCCACTGTTTGAAAAGCCCTGCTTTTCTTCAGAGCGGTTTCCTTCTAACGCCAGGACTGCGGTATAACGTAGTGATATTTCTGTGTAATTTGATGGGGGAATTGTAATATCCCGCTGCATTAAGTGATACACTCCGGTTGTGGTAGTTGTTATCAATGGAAGAGTGTTGTGTCCCCCCCCCCCCCCCCCCACACACACACACACACCTACACTCTTTCATGCTTCCCTCCAGTAATGAAAAATGCTTTTATATCCTCCCACCCTGCTGTCAAACTACTGGATCATTTCCTCACTTACTCGGCTCCCTGTGTCCTCCGACTCCTCCAACTCCTGGATCTCCTCCTCCTCCTCCTCCTCCTCCTCCTCTTCTTCTTCTTCAGGTATGCCTTCCTCTCTTATGACCCCCCCCCCCGTTGCTGGGCCTGCAGCTCCTCTCCTCTTATCCTCTCTCCATTTCTGCTCTCCTACTCCACTCATTTCCACTGGCCAGCTGTGGTTTGCAGCGCTGATTCTCCCACACACACACACACACACACACAGGCACACACATACAAACCACACACGCACGCACAAACACACACACAGACACATGCATACACACACATACTTACATGCACACATACTCACTCTCTTTTTCCTTTTGCCATTCCTCTCCCACCAGATGTTCATTGGTCCACTGGAGGACTGAGGGTTCTATCAGGGGAACCCCCCCCCCCCCTCCACCCCCCCACCATCCACCCCCCAACCGTCCCCCCCCCCACCATCCAGCCCCCCCCCACAGCCAGCCCCCCCCCACCATCCACCCTCCACCATCCACCCCCCCCCACCATCCAGCCCCCACCCCCCCCCCACCATCCAGCCCCCCCCCCACCATCCACCCTCCACCATCCACCCCCCCTCCACCATCCAGCCCCCACCATCCACCCCCCCCCCCACCATCCACCCACCCCACCCCCACCATCCCCCCCACCACCATCGCCCCCCCCGTCCACCCCCCACCATCCACCCTCCCCCCCACACTCTGCCTGGCGCCAGTCCATCAGAGAGGCAGTCAGGCTGTGTATGCACCCCTCCACCCGCCTACCCTTCCCACCCCACCACTACCCTTCCCACCCCCCCCAAAAGAGCCGGCGGTGCTCGTGGCGGTGGCGGGGGTCCCAGCTGTGGGCCCGCCGTAGCGCGGTCATTACTGAATGACGGATCGCTTCATATCAGGTGTGTGTGCACGAAAAAAACAAAACACAAGCGCGGCCCATCTGGCTGATGATTTGAGGGGAAGTCGGGTGGGAGACGGCGGAGATGAGGGGGGAGGGGGAGGGTTTGGGGGAGGTAGGGGAAGAGGGGGTGGGGGAGGTAGGGGAGGAGGGGGAGGGGGTGGGAAAGGTAGGGGAGGAGGGGTTACAATGGGATGAGGGTGATGATGATGGATGGCGCTGGTAGCAACGCCGTGCCGCCGCCAATCAAAAGTGACCTTTGCGGCTATTATAGCCACGTGTGGAGAACAGGTCTCCTCCCGTAAGGAGACGAGCCCGGACGCGCGGGTAGTGAGCGAGTGGTACGCCACAACATGGTCGCACAACGCCCTTCTTATGGAGCCCCTCAGCACTCCTCTGTTCTCTTGCTCTACGTCCTCCACCGTTTCATTTTCTCGTCTTCTTGTATTGTTGTGCTCTCAAACCTCCCTTTAACTGTGTTATCATCTTTTTTCGCCTTCCTCCTTCCCTCTCTACTTCTGTCTTTTCCAGTACTTAAAGGTTTAACTTTACTGTGCACTTGTGTTTTATACTCTTAAAATCTACTTTAAGTATCAACACTCACCTGTTTTTACTTTCCTCCTACCCTCTTCATGTCTGTCTCGTCCACTACTTCCACCATAACATTTGCTTGCCTGTTTTCATACTCAGACTCGACTTTAACAAGGTGATACTTTAGTATGAGCTCCAAATAGCCTTACATATAGACAACCAATGTTCGGCTCTCGATAGTTGTCTTCATTTACACGGATAAAATCTGTGACACATTGTGTGCAATGTGTCTCTTACCCGTCATACATAGAAATACATTATGCATATAAAGGCGGTTAAAGCAATGTACAAATGTCAATATGGAAACAGTCAAACTGCATCTGTGAAATTCCTTTTGTGGAAACTATAAATGCAATGGGCATGACAATCAAGTGGCTATTGTTAATGAATGTTAATGAATGTTTCCTTTCATTACTTCACGTGTGTGTGTGTGTGTGTGTGTGTGTGTGTGTGTGTGTGTGTGTGTGTGTGTGTGTGTGTGTGTGTGTGTGTGTGTGTGTGTGTGTGTGTGTGTGTGTGTGTGTGTGTGTGTGTGTGTGTGTGTATCCAGCATAAACAAAGCCTCTACACATTAGCGTTTATATGATGGGAGCCGCAGCTGTAGCAAACAGGACTATAGTGTCTCTGAGACAAAAGATTCATACCAGGTGGTTCATTACCTTCAGATTTGATGAGCACTTTCGCCCAGAGATGGCCTCCTCTTCGTGGCTACCTGAAGAAGGCTTGATTCATCAACCGTATGACATTAACATGAAAGAGTGAGCCAGTTAAAGGTAAATACATGACACGTGCATTACACATACATTGCACATACGTTACACATTCTAACGACTGCATGTCGTTACAATGCCCCCTGCATGTACAATACACGGCTTGTATGAAGCTTTATTAGAATGACAGTGTGTTTGCTTACACCAGACATTCTGATACATTACAATGCATGAATAATTTCATGTGTAGTGTGTCAGAATGCCGGTAGAATGCCGGTAACCAGTAATCGACTTGTGTGGACTTCCTGGAAACATTGACCCAACGGTAAAACAGTATTTTTTTGATAAACTCCCGGTATGCTAACTAAGTCTTTAATGCTTTGTTTTATGTGTAGGGACCCTTGGTTGACTGTAATACAAGCGTAGGGGTGGTTATGGTCGACGTAGAGTTTATAGAATTCTAAATATACTATGTTACACAGGCTCAATATTCTGCAGACCACTCTAGAACTTGTTTGTCGTTGTTGTGTCTGGCTATGAGTGTGGATGCATGCTATGCGTAGGCTGAATCGCAAACGCGTCAAGACTAATCTGATTGGCCAATCAGCTAACCAAGCCAACCTGGCTAGTGTTTCATTGTTAGTGTTCCTACAAACCTGTTGCCTTTTGTCATATGCACAGAGCTGAAATTAATTTAAATTAGTTTTAAAAGACATTAAAGGACAGCTTTTGTTGTATGTTTCGTATGTATGTTATATGTTTAATGAACAATACACACAATGAAGCTACTTGTGAAGAAATGTTTTAAGAGTGCATCTCTTTTTCTGTTTCTCTCTCTCACTCACTCACTAACTCACACGTTATGTCTGTTTCACTGATCAAAGCACTCCAACACAAAAATGTAAAGTAACTTGTAATTTGAGTAACTTTATAACAAAGTACTTTTTTACTATTATTCAATTAGGTTTTCCAATTGGATTATTTACTTTTACTCAAGTAGATTTTGAAGGAAGTAATTGTACTTTTACTTGAGAATAGATTTTCAGTACTCTACCCACCACTTCTAATGGGTTTCCCTTATTGTTGGCTGGTTCCCATTCAGAAGTTGAATTCAGTCTGTCTGACTCACTTTGTCACAGGAAATAACTGGCCTTTTACACAGGTATCATTTTCCCTTTTCCTTCTAAAATGTGTATTGCTCACCATTCAAAACTAGTGGGTTTTCTCATAAGTTTGAATAATTCCACATATTTACAGTAGCGTAAATGGGGCAGAAACGGGGCACAAACTACTGGCGTTTGACCACACCCACAATTTGTTTTTTTTATATATGATATGCATACATAATATTCTATATATATGTTTCACATCCCTCATATCAGTGGTCCATATATCTCCTTGTCCTGTGCACACACGCTCAAAAAAGTAGACATGGGAAACAAAAAAAAAAATTCACTTTGAGCAACTACATTTTTTATTTTTATACCATGCTCGGGAGAAAGTTCTGTTCTAAGTTTTCCCCCTATCCCTCGTTTGTTGGATAATGTTTATGTCCGGTCCGTCTGTGCCAAGTTGTTTGAAGGCTAACTTCTGTTCCTTCTGTGTGTGGAATTGAACCTCTCCATTCGTTTTTTTTAACAGAAACTCAGAAACTTTTTTTTATTTTATTTTTTTTATAACGGCAAAAGTAGTTTTCAGTGTTCTAGACCTATTATCTGTCATTGTCCAATCAGAAACTTCAAATTAAAGTCGCGTTTCAAATGGTCCCGCCTCTATGGGCGATTTCATCGATGTGGAAAATCGCCCAAGCCTTCTCCGTTGACTCCGTTGACGTTGACTTTCTTTTTCGGAAATTGAGCCTTCAATGCATTTTCAATGGGGATTTGGGATTCACTTGCGTCATACGTAATTGAGCAAAGGGCGCGAAGGGATATCTTCGATCAAGTCACTTGCTGATTTCAACATGGCTACAAATGTGCGCAATTCTGTTTCGTCTCTCAAAGAAGTTCCTGTTAGTCGACGATCCAATTCAGAAAAATTGGCAATGAAAAATATTGTATATAGTTCTCTGCAAACCTATGGTGGCATCATGCCTTCAGTGTGCATATTGTATGTAGTTCTCTGTGAACCTATGGTGGCATCATGCCTTCAGTGTGTATATTGTATATAGTTCTCTGCAAACCTATGGTGGCATCATGTCTTCAGTGTGTATATTGTGTATAGTTCTCTGCAAACCTATGGTGGAATCATGCCTTCAGTGTGTATATTTTATATAGTTCTCTGCAAACCTATGGTGGCATCATGCCTTCAGTGTGCATATTGTAAATAGTTCTCTGCAAACCTATGGTGGCATCATGTCTTCAGTGTGCATATTGTATATAGTTCTCTGCAAACCTATGGTGGCATCATGCCTTCAGTGTGTTTTGAACAACCACACATAAAAGGTTGCACATATTATATTGATATTTTATCGTATTTGTCTAAATGCATACTTAACTGTAGATAGATTTATGAGTGAAGTTACCAGCACAATAGATTGTCCGTAACACACTCACCCCTTTTAGAATCACATTCTCTCACTCTCACTCTCTCACAAACACACATACAGATAGAGACAGAGAGAGAATGTTAACTTGTGTATACCGGTAATTCCCAATTATTATTGATGTATTTGCACTTTTAATCTTGCTGAATTCTACAAGTCAAATAAATTAAGTAAAAACTTAGATCCTGGCTCCATTCGTCTTTGTAAGGAAATGTTCTATTTTGTATTTATTATTTTGTCAGAATGCACAAGAATGCTTTTTATATGAAAAACACAAAATATCTTCGGGGGGAGGAGGGCCCCAGACCCCCCTACAGGGGTTTGGTTTACAAACTTTCTGCCCCCCCTATAATAAAATTCACCAGCCGCCACTGGAGTAGACGTGTTGTTGTCTCATAGACATATAAATAATTGTTATTTCTTAAAAATATAAATATTTAGTTATTTCGTTATATGTTCATGATTGTCGTAGTAGGAAAACGAGAAACTGCGATTTATTTAAAAAAGGTGCCGCAGAAGATGAAGGAATCCGGTGTCTTGCCAATGTAGTTACCCCCTATAAGAAGTGTATCATCATCAACATGCACTCAGTAGCCTACACATTACCCTTCCATTTCACCCAGGGCTGTAAAAGTACATGTTTTTCTAAAGGTTGGTCCTCAACAAGATTGTAAAGTAGTAACTTAGGGCAAATCTGTCAAAATAAATGTTTTTGTCCTCCGACATGTCTACGATCATTATTCATTCATTTCGCCGCGGTCGGAATGGGGATATTCTCTGATATTATGAATCTTAAAGACGTCGGGTTCTCCGACTCTCTGTTACATCTACAACAAGTAAAGACTTGTAGTGGGGGTAATCTCAGCCATGGTGGAGAAGGAATTGGGGGAAAGGATCTTTGGCTTTGACTCTCTGAAGTCCAGATTGAATTGCGAAATGGAGGAGAAATATGGGGTCAGAACAGTCTCATTAATAATGAATGCACAGAGAAGAATTCACAAATGTATTTTGTGATTTATATATAAATTACTCTCTTCTCACAAATACATTTCAATGCACACAAAAATGGATATCAGTATGTTTAAATGTAAAATAAATCCATAAACAAAAATAAGTTTCACAAACACATTTCTGATCCACACACAAATGTGCCTTGTTTTAAATAAATGTAATATAAATCCATAAATATATTAATTAAAAAAGTATTTGCATTTTTCATCAAAGATGTATTTGGATGTTGTTACATTTACATACAAACTGTTAAACTTGAATTAACAAGACGCTTTTCATTTGTGAACTTGTTTGCATTTGTGCGTGTACTGGACTGTATTTATGTGTGGATTTTTGAGACTCTCCTGACGTCGCTAGATTCACAAATGCATTTTTTTCAACAAGGAACTATCTGTAGCCAATCAGATGCCTCTCGTTTTCAGCCAATCACATGACTGCAGTTCCAACCTCTGACAATGTAAAAGCCAAGTCACTGCAGTTATGTGATTGGCTGAAAACGAGGGAGGCATCTGATTGGCTAAAGAGAGTTCCTTGTTGAAAAAAATGCATTTGTGAATCCAGGAACGTCAGGAGAGTCTCAGGCCCCGTTTACACGAGAACGCTTGCGGGTAAAAACGACAAAATATTGTGTACAGGATATGTAAAGATAGTATTACTGAACAGAGAAGGATCTTTTTGTTTTTTGCAAACAAGTTCACAAATGAAAAGCGTCTTGTAAATTCAAGTTTAACAGTTTGTATATAAATGTAACAACATCCAAATACATTTTGCGGAAAATTGCAAATATTTTCTTAATTCATATATTTATGGATTTATAAGATAAGATAAGATAAGATGCAACTTTATTAATCCCCCGTAGGAGAAATTTGTTTGTTGCAGAACAGCCCAGCAGCAGTGGAAGGACACAGGATAAAATAACAATGCAATAAATACAATAAATACAAAGTGCTAATGCATAAGTAGACGCTTATAGTTAAAATAGGGACAAAAACAAGACAAACAGAACCAACATCAAGATGGGTGATGCATATACACATATATACGCATACCTAAACACACACACATGATTATGCAAACACATAGACATACACAAACACAATCATCATCAGGCACTGTTGAACAGCCTAAGGGCTGCCGGCACAAAGGAGCACCTGAAGTGCTCCGTCTTGCACCTGGGGAACATTAACCTGTGGCTGAAGGTGCTCCCCATCTGCCACAGCTCAGCATGGAGGGGATGGGAGGGGTTTCCCATGATGGACTTGAATTTGTCCCTCATTCTCCTCTCCACCACCACCTCCAGACTGTCCAGCTCAAGTCCCACAACAGAGCTGGCTTTCTTAACCAGCTTGTAGAGTCTGTTTGACTCCCCAGCCTTGATGCCTCCTCCCCAGCACGCCCCAGCAAAGAACAGCGTGCTGGCTACCACAGACAGATAAAATGTCCTTAGCAGCCTGCCACACACGTCAAACGACCTGAGCCTCCTGAGGAAGAAGAGTCTGCTCTGACTCTTCCGGTAGAGGACCTCTGTGTTGTCAGACCAGTCCAGTTTATTGTTGATGTGTACTCCAAGGAACTTATACGAATCCACCGTCTCAATTTCAACCCCCTGGATGGTAATAGGGGTTGGGGGCTTCCTCTTCCGGCGGAAGTCCACCACCAGCTCCTTGGTCTTGCCGATGTTGAGTTGGAGGTGGTTCTCCTCAGACCTTATATTACATTTATTTAAAAATTAGATACATTTGTGTCTGGATCAGAAATGTGTTTGTGAAACTTATTTTTGTTTATGGATACATTTTACATTTATACATACCGATATCCATTTGTGTGTGCATTGAAATGTATTTGTGAGAAGAGAGTAATTTATATATAAATCACAAAACACATTTGTGAATCCTTCTCTGTGCATTCATTATTAATGAGACTGTTCTTACCCCATAGAGAAAGGAATTGTTGCCGTATGCGGGACAGCTGTCAGTTCACTTCGGGTCCATGTCAGCAGTCTACTGAAAAAATCTTTCTCGAAGGGTGAAGAAACCATTCATAACTGTTGTTAGCTTGAAACATGTCATCATAAATAGAACAAATAATGATTGTCTTCAAATTTTCCCGATCTATTTTTCCACTTGCATAATTGCATAATTAAGACTGGTAATACTTATCACTCAGGGGTCAAATGTGAGAAAATGCCGGTAAGCGAGAATTTTGACACATTTTTGGGTGCTGATTCTGAATATTTATTTTATTTTTTGGTCTGAAACCTGTTAATTTGCATATGAGGCCTAAAAAGGGCCGCCATAGGCACAAAGAATGGTTAAATAAGGTAAAAAATTGAAGTCCTTGATATTCTTATGACATTTCACTAGTTGACAATATCTTTTTGCATTACAAGTTTTCTGAAAACATATGTTTATGGTTGCAATTTAACAATATCTCATTAATTATGCACTCATTTGAATACATTCGTCATTTCATTTACAGACATCTGAACATTAGAATTAGTCAGGTTCAAGTTTGCCTTCAGAACCTTTTCTGGATTCTCTCATGTCTATCTTGTGGCGCGTTCACATTACTGGGAATTATGGGGAAAACATTTTCGCTACGTCGGAAAGTTCTTGAACGATACCTCATGACGCTCTTATGATTCTACTTCCTTTCGACAACTGGGGCCAGATTTTGATTTCAGAGTTGTCCAGTTGGTGACGTATGGTTTACTAGTGACGTGCATGAACATGGCGGAACATGAACGTTTTTCTCAATATAAAAGAATCAACCATCATATCACATACTTTACTATTGATTGACGTTGTAACCGTCTGTTGGCACTTTGTTCAGTTTTAAACGTTGTGTACTGGTAAACCAGCTCTAGGTAAGGGCAAGTGTAGCCTTCCATACAGTGCAATACAATGTGCTTCTCATAAATAAAAGCAAAAGGATAGTAGGTCATAGGCTACCAGGAAATTAAGGCGTTCGAACTTGAATCTGATCCTAGGGAACAGGAGCGTCATCTCCGACAAGGTGTTTCGTTATCAACAGGACTATGAACGCGCCTTGAGTCTAATTCACAAGACCAGAGACAACAAAGGATCTCATTCATAAATGCTAACAATACTTTTGGTGAATGGTGATTACAAAGAAGAACTTTCCTGAATACAAACTGGTTTCTAATCTATGCATAACTTACTTAACTTATAATAACATAACATCTTCCGAACTAAATGAACTATTAACAAATATACAAGTGAACTTCTAAACCTTTCAGAACAAGAATCACCTTTCAGAACTGGTGGTGGTGAGTGAGGTCCCCCCCTTCAATGTAAAAGCGTCTTTGAGTGTCTAGGAAAAAGCGCTATATAAATTCAATGCATTATTATTAGAACAAGTAACACGATTTAGTCACTCTTAGAATTCTTGCCAATTTCTCCTTTAAACAACTGTGTCATTACTCACTCATCTTCCTCACTTTCATCAACATCAATCCCTTCATTTTTGACCTCCTCCTGGTTTTCACAGTCTACACAAGTGCAGGCTGGTCGGCATGGCAGTCGATTTTGAGTACAGGAACATACTTTTTCAACACTTGCTCTTTAAGCAGCCACACACACAAAAATCCAGAAGCTCTTGAGTTGCTGGATAATTTAATCAATAAACTCGAACAAACAAATCTCCCTCAAAGTGCCACCCATTATCTACGGGAGAAGGAAGCTTGAGCTTTGCTTTTCTTTCAAAGTAGCAGTGTTCTTTGCTGATGTTCCATATTCCATGCAGACAAACTTCTCCAAACAATTCACTATGCTTGTCCTGTGCCTTCTAAGGAGTGGATCCAATCATCTCAAGTTGTAACTTCTTCATAGGATCCTATGGAACCTTGCGAGCTGGTGAGCAGCCTGGCTGTCACAAACTCATGGTATGCGGCTTCACCTTTGGAATCTCTTTCTAAAATATCCTTCTCTGTGCTATTGGGAATTACTCGATTTGAAACAACGTTTCTAATTCTCTCATTACTCCTAGAGAATGTCTTTTCTAAATGTGTGAGCATTCCGTAACAGAGCTTCTGAACATTCCTGTATAATCGCTCCTTGTAAGCTGGTTGTAGTTGGTAGTGGCTTGGCATTTCTGTGTTCAAATTCTGTGAGGTACTCCAGAAGTCATCGACTATTTGCAATATTTCTGGAGAAGCCAGCAGGAAACAAGTGCATTTTCATCCTGAGTTAAGCCGGTAATTCCAGTGTTCCATCGTCTGATTCCCTGTTATAATGCATTGTCAATTCCAAGGCCGCAAAATTGAATGTCTGTTTTGAAGAAAGACATGGCATCCTTCTGCAATGCTATCCATGAAGAAGGATCTTCATCTTTCATCGATATCATGTCCGCAAGATAATAGGATGGGGGATACGGGCATACTTGTACAGATCATCGGCAAAAAAGTATCTTACCATTTGATCCAGACTGGCCAGATGCCAATTAGCTGTTCTGCTCGCCCTAATGATTTTTAATAGATTCTCAACTTGTTTCAAGTTTGAATTTTAAAAAATGTTGCTTGTGGTGATGTGCCAGTATCACCTGTAAGACTTCTGATAACCTCACAAGAAGCTATCCTCTGATGAATGGTTAAGAGGTCTTGGAATTGTCTGATGGATCAGTTGATCACATCGAGTTTATCTCCTGACCAACTGTTTAAATCAGGGGATAAACATTCTCATCAGTATCTACCAGTGACTGGATACTCACATTATTCAAAGCTAGATATGTGACGATGTAAGGCTCTAGGCCCCATTTATAATGTTTCCCACTGAACTACCTGTCGAACTGTGAAAGGTCCATACAGCCCTTCTTCAATCCATATCTGTTCCAAGCCAGACCCTTCAATAAATCTCCCTAGGCTTTTCAATGCTGAAAATATAGTGTGTCTTTCACCCATATCAGTTTATCATGACATTTTGTAGCTTCCCTTAACTTAACTGCACGCTCAAACAAGTCCAAATCCAAATTACTACTGTCTCCTTGGCTTCTCCAAAAATGATGGCATTGATATCCTTGGTCAATTTCAATGCTGTATATAGGTCTGTGGATTGGTAGGTGGAACGTTTAAGATTGGAACAACAACACCAGTGGTCGTTCGACAATTTTTATCTGAGAGTGTTGCATTGAATCCTGCCTAAGTGAGAGGAATGGCAGAGGGTTCTGAATGACTGTAACCTATTGCCTTAGCAAAGGTTGCACTTGTAGATGTGCGACATAATACATGTTCCATAGCAAGTCATGAATACACTTTTTGTCAATAGCAAAGTACACTTTCTCCTTACAGGCAAATGGAGGAAGTGCAAACCTACCAGATTCATCAATTAGTTTGCAAACTGGAGCAGAAAAAAAAAGCTGTCATAAAATGTTGACTGATCAATCAATGAAGATTATTCCTGGTCAATTGTGCGTTTGATGCCCGACAGAACCCATCGCAGAACATATACAAATCCTGTGGAAGTTGAAAATTGTCCAACTATCTTTAAAACTGCCATTTTGAGTGACCACTGATTGAGTTCCTCAAAATTAATGCTGCAGATAACAGGGTTTGGACATCTGCCTCAACTAAATCTTTACAAACATGCTCATTTAAAGTTTCACTCACAGTTTTTCTTGTTGAAACTAGATTACTTTCATTGGCATGGTTAAGCCTACTGATGACTGCATAT
>NC_079433.1:19909864-19914864 GCF_026213295.1 Gadus chalcogrammus | reverse complement strand
GTCTATGCATATTTAATATAACTGTATCGGAAAATGTATTGTGATGCATAGCCTAATATAATCTAATCGAGAACAGAATTGATAAGAACAGAACAGAGCCTAATTTACCAGAAAGTATCAAGAATATATTTATATGACTATATTTAAATATAAGTGTATGCTCAATTGATGATATCATTGATGATATAATGTGACAAACATGTCCTAACTTCTTCAGTGGTTATGCCAGGGAGCGGTTGGTAAGTGCAGCCTCTTCCTCTGGGTGCTTTCCCTCCAAGGCCAAGATGACTTCCAGATGGTCCGGAGAAAGTGTTTGCCTAAGGTTACTACCCACCAGTCTGCCTGTTGAGAGAGAGAGAGAGAGAGAGAGAGAGAGAGAGAGAGAGAGAGAGAGAGAGAGAGAGAGAGAGAGAGAGAGAGAGAGAGAACACAGATGAACAGTAACCGACTCCACATGTCGATAGCTCCATATTATTCTGTCTTTGTTTTAAGGAGCACACTACCGTTTCTTAATGAAAACGCTTCAGTTAAACCTGACCCCTTGAGCTCGGCTGGTTTCAGGACACACAGATGCTCCGTGCTTCACATCGCCACCCCACCCATCAGACCCCGCCCACCCCTCGGACCCCCGCCTGCCCCTCGGACCCCCGCCCACCCCTCAGACCCCGCCTACCCCTCGGACCCGTCCACCTGAAGGCAGAAATCCCCACCATGCGCTACAGTGTTGTGATAGGCCTCAAATAATTCCCAGTCCTACAATATAATAATATAATATAATTTAAAATAGGTAGTCTAAATTGACCCCCCCCCCCACCCCTTCCCCCCGCCAACCCCCCTTGGACCCCGCCCATCCCCCTCGGACCCCGCCCACCGCTCCAGCCCTGCCCCCCGCCACCTGGCTCCGCTCTGAGCCAACTGGAGGCAGCGCGCTGCTCCTCCTCTCCTCATCATAGACACCGACACGGTCCGGACCGGAGAGCACAGAGCAGAAGGAACGACCAGCGGCGGGATCACATGTTGTGGTTTCCTTTTTTACATTTCCATCATAGTTAGAAGCCACAGAGTTCATTTCCGACCTGCTCTTACGAATGACGGATTTCGAAGGCACGTGAAAGGATCGGGATTGCGGAAAATCATACAGAGTGGCCCGCGCGCTGAAATCAGACAGCCCCGCGCGCTGCTCCGCTGCTGCTGCGGCTGCATCCTCGTGCTCATCTCCTTGCCGCCTCCTCCGCTCCCTGTTGGTGTTGGGAACATCCCCCGGTTTTTTCCTATTCAACTCTTTTCTACAAATAAAACCCAAGTAATTGCCCCTCGAGAGCCCTGTACCTTCTGAGTGTTGGAGTTGGAGCTCATTTCCTGATCCATTGACTGGACTGAGAACCCTAAACGGACCGGGAGGACCTCGTAGGAGACAGGGACTGGGAGGACAGGGATTATTTGAGCCCACAACACCGTACCGCATGGTGGGAATTTCTGCCTCTTTTCAGTGTAAGTGCGACTTCTTCCGTATGATAACAATGTTGTGTTGAGGTTTGTTACGTCTTGGGGAAACATTGGGGGCTTTGTGTTCAGATTGGTGCTTTGCTGTTCGGGTACAGAGTCTGTTAATGACCCCAGGGACCTGCAGTATATCATAGGATTACAGAAGTTTGAATCCACTGACTAATGTCCGAATCCGTGAATACTATGATGATGCATGATGCACTAAAACAATATTCAGTAGGCTATATGACCAAGACGCTATTGGACCATTTCAGATGTTCAATTCAAATGTGATGGTTTTTTGTAAAAAATGTATAGGCCTATATTTCAGAATCGACAAAAAACAAACATGCAACCTAATAATGCAATAGCCTGGAAACCTGAAAACCGGGTCCACACGCAGGAACAAATGATCCATGATCAGAAAAATAAGCCATTCTCGGATAAATTATAATACATATCACGATATTACCTATGTATTTGTAATGATTACACTCAATATAGTAAAATGAGAATATAGACAAATAATAGCCCACATGTAAGGCTCTTGTTAACACTTTTTTTCAAGGTATTTTGGACTAGGGTTTTCAAATAAAAACGGTCAGTATAACATTGAGTCACGCATAGTTCAATGACCCATCAACTCGATCAATTTAAATCAATGAATCAATCTAATTAACCCGACTCTGTGGCAGATATGGCAAGGGATTCCTGTCCATTAGTTAATTAATTAATTGGCTGGTGGCTGTCTCCTCCAAACACTGATCTGTCCCCTCACACGCACCTCACACACGCGGGCTCCTTCTGAACGGAGGGGTTCACTGTAACGCCCTCAGACCTGCTGGAAGGTCAGAGAAAAATATTATAAAATAAACGGAATTATAATCATCTTACTACTAAATATAATAGCCTAATCATTATAATAAAAATAATCAAAATTAATTTTCCAAATTGCCAGACGCATGTGTTTTTTTTTTCTAATTAATAGTCCCTCCTAATCGCAGTTGCCCAACTCCAGTGTGCGTTGATGAAGGCTTTAAATAAAAGGACAACATCTTCCTCCAGTGGGAACCTGGATGTGGATTCGCTGGGACCAGTGCATGCATGCAGGAGCAGGCAGGACTCTGCTGGGACGCAGGCCGTCTGTGACCGACGTTTCTCACGGCTCGGATCACTGAGGGAGAAAAAAAGATCTCTGCCACTAAGGCTTGAACAATTTTTACGCATGCCAAATAGTCTACTGCAACGCGTTTTATGCTTTCGAGTGGCTCGTTCGCTGTTAACCCCCCAGCGAATGGGATGATTAAATCCAGGTGAGCGATGCAAAGCTTTGCATTTATGGCATTTTGAGTACTTTATGTATGTATTTAATTATTGCATTAATCAACATGAAAACATAATCAACTGCAGGAAATCCTAAATCCCCCAGAAGGCTTCAAATTCAACTTTAGTGTGGTCTTAATAAGATTAAACGAAATATCTTAGTGTATGTTCCCTGTGTAACCTTTTTGAAACAAATGGTTCCTTACCCTTGCCGTTGCTATATTCACTCACTGAGAGAACTGCCATAACAGAAAAGACCATTAGCTGGAGTTGGTGTGTTTGCAGAGATAAAAAAAAAAGAGAAAGAGAGATACAGAGTGATGGAGAGAGGGAGAGAGAGAGAGAGAGAGAGAGAGAGAGAGAGAGAGAGAGAGAGAGAGAGAGAGAGAGAGAGAGAGAGAGAGAGAGAGAGAGAGAGAGAGAGAGAGAGAGGGAGAGAGAGTGAGAGAGAGAGAGAGAGAGAGAGAGAGAGAGGGGGAGAGAGGGAGCGAGAGATAGAGAGAGAGAGCAGGCAAGTAAATAATTGCCCACTCCTGAATGGAACAGATATGATATGTAACACCATAACACCATTAGTTGTCGCATGACTGTCTTTGTTTTGTATTTGTGTGTTTGTGTCTGAGGCTTTCTCCTACTTACACATATGTTAGCTTGCGTGTGGGTGTGTGTTGGTGTGCGTGTGTACACTATTTAAACAATGCTAGTCCACTGTCTGCCCACACACTCCGTGGTTCTGGTACATCCTCTTCTTGCTCATATAGTTCCACCATCTGCCCTAGACACCAGCCTGCCTCGCACCTGTCCTCCATCCTCCAGCTCTCCTCCCTGCATCCCTCCATTCCTCCCTTCTTTCCTTCCTATGGTCCAATTCATCCATCCCTTTCTCTCTTTACCTTGCCAACTTCACTTCTCTCTCTCTCTCTCTCTCTCTCTCTCTCTCTCTCTCTCTCTCTCTCTCTCTCTCTCTCTCTCTCTCTCTCTCTCTCTCTCTCTCTCTCTCTCTCTCTCTCTCTCTCTAACCACCCTCTCTGTCACTCTCCCTACCCGTGGGGCGGAGGGTCAAGCACTTCTTTGAGCAGTCGTACGTGGCCTCACAAAAACACCGGCATGGCAGCCATTTTACTCTCTCTCTTTTGCCCTCACACACGTACGCACACACACACACACACAACAACACACGCACGTGCACTGACCCGTCAGACAGAATGGGTGTGCTGGTGATAGCGTGGAGACGGAGTGGAATATGTGCACAGACACAAGCACACATACATTCACACCTGTGTGTTGTTTGATTGATTGCGTCTGCTTTTTCCCCCTTTTTTTCCTTGCCAAACAGCTGTCGCCTTTGTGTGTGTTTGTGTGTTTGTGTGTGTGTGTGTGTATGTGTGTGTGTGATTTTTGTAAGGTAGCTACGACTTTCTACCCGTAGTGTAGTGTAGGTCCAAAACACAGTTTCTTCTTGTTTTTTTCAGATCATAACTGAGAAAAATGAGTTTCTATTACCAGCCATTAAAGAAAGACATGATTCCATTCAGCATGTCGCCTGTTGGCGCTCGTAGGCTGTGATCTGATTTCATTTCTATTAGGTATGGTACAGATATGTTGGGATGCGCTCCAGGTTAACTTCACAGTATTTAGTGTGTCGTACGGCACATGAACGATGATAACTGTACTGGTGAAGAACTCTAAGGCTATCCTGAAGAATCCTTCTCTTTCCCAGTCACCTTTGAGCTCCTGCTTACTCCTGGTGGATTTCCATAACATAGTACATTTTCAACTGACACTTTGTATGGAAACCATCCTTCAAATCTGATCATAAACGTTCAAATGACACGGTCAAATGTCTGGCTTATATGCTAAAAAGTCAATAAAACAAGAAAAAAGGATTTAAAGGTCTCAGGTTATGTTTCTGTAATACTACAGTAAACTGACCCACCAAACAAAAATGGAATAAAACGATGTACAATTTATAGTTGACTCTTTTTTAATTATAAGGGCAGTTTTGGGTTCACAAACGGCCAGCCTCTCATTTATTTCCAGCGGTATTCTTCACATATTGTTGCTTCACCCGACTGGGCCTTTTAAACCCTAATTTTAAGTACAATCTTTAAGCGTTGTAATTTAAATGCAGTGGTATTCATCCATCATGCTCAGATGCATTTTCAGCTTATTTTTTCTCTGTAGCTACCTAT
>NC_079433.1:19902364-19907364 GCF_026213295.1 Gadus chalcogrammus | reverse complement strand
AGAGAGAGAGAGAGAGAGAGAGAGAGAGAGAGAGAGAGAGAGAGAGAGAGAGAGAGAGAGAGAGAGAGAGTGAGAGAAAGCGGGAGGCTAAATCAATAGATGCAGTGGACTCGTTTTTCTTTTTGTATTTTTTTTCTCCCTCTGTGTATTGACGTGTTCAGTCAATTATAGGCAGGGAGAGAATGAGAGAAGGCGTGCAGTGGGGATGTGTATGGTGTGTATGTGTGTGTGTATGTTCAATGGCCTGTGTGTGTGTGTGTGTGTGTGTGTGTGTGTGTGTGTGTGTGTGTGTGTGTGTGTGTGTGTGTGTGTGTGTGTGTGTGTGTGTGTGTGTGCGTGTGCGTGTGTGTGTGTCGATGTGGCTATGGCTGTGTCCCACACAAACACACGTGCTCGTCCGTGCCAAGTATCTTGGTGTGGGCGTTTGCATTCACCGCGTCCACACATCTGTGGTTGTGCCTTAACATGTGTTCTCAAATACTGCCTTTAATACTGCGGCAGACCACTGCCTATCCACTGCTTTGTGTCCCCGTCATATCAAACCCCCCATACGCCAAAACGATGTAAAGGAACCGGAAACATAAACGCACAGTACACAATTAAAAAGCTCATCCATTTTTGTTCCTTTTCCTGCTGGATAAAGAACATAAAATGCCCCCCCTTCGGCAGTGGAACCCGGCTCTCCTTCTGCGTGGGGGTCCATTCAACATGACCTGCGCTGGTTGAGAGGCAAAGTAGATGGATGGATGGATAGATTATTCTATCCATCCATCCATCTTCTCATGGCCTCACACCATACTTTGCCTTGACCCCAGCTGGGCTCATGGATCCACGATTGACAACTCTTTTATCAGAGCATCTGCTCTCCGCCTGTGCGATATTTTCACCATATGGATGCGTCACCATCAGCTGTGCTTCTCCAGAGTAGCGCAGATGAGCTGTCGCCATGGTAACAGGAGTAGCCTTTTGGGGAAGTAGAAGTTCGGGGAAATATGATGTAGAACATGTTTATTCCCGAAAGCTTGCGTTTCAGGTGACGTATTCATGGAGATGGACGTTTAAACTGTTTCATACACGGTGTGTATATAGCCAGGTGTTATATGCTCTCTGATGTATGACTGCTACCAGAGTCCTGTGTCAAGAATTTAAGTCATGTTTGTTTCTTAAGTCTGCGGAATAAAAGCCTTTTTTCTGAAATTCAGAGGAAACATTCGGCTTAAGGTACTTAAAATTATTTTTAAACATCTCCAGGTTGTGGAAATAAAAAGCTGTTTAGCGGCAGGAGCCGTGGAGAGATGTGCGGACTACAGTGGGGATAAGGGGTCTCCTGAAACCATTTAAATCAGGGGCAGAGCCCATCCATCTCCCCTTGTAAAGGGCCAAAATATTTATCCGATGTTTTAAGATGTTTGGCTGATATCACTGTGATTTCTTCCACATCTGTCTCTTCTCCTCGGACAGCGTCTCTTTATCAACATCTGGTTTTCAGCGAGGCAGCGAAACAAGTCCCCATTATAGGCCAGGGGCTTGGAGCAAACCGGTTCCCTTTCTGCTCACGCTATTAGCTAAGCCTCGACTACTGCTGCCGGCCTGTGCGCACACCCACATGTGCTAGCCATTAGGTCAGAAAATAGAATACGCTTCGGTGAGAGGTAAACAAAACGTATTGAGCACTTTGTGCAGCCTCCTTATTTTGTTAGTAGAAAAAATTGGGTGTAAAAGAAAAGGTACATACAGAATTATATATTTTTTTTAATTTGTGAAATGTTGAAGGTTGTATCAGCTATGTTGGATGGCATCACTTCTGTTGGTATTTGAAGCGAGATCCCAAACAAACAGAGCCAGCTCGCCCCTCCCTTCCGTGTTTTGTGCATCAAGTAAAAACGATCATGATCGCAGCGCAAATCCCCACAACACCAACGATGTTGGTTATGGGTTGGAAAACTATTTATTTTGGTTTTGAGTGGTTGGTAGTACCATTTGTTTTTGTGTACGATCTCGGAGCATTGGCTGTCTACAGAGACGTGTTTTTTTGACGGCCTGCTTCTGGTGCGGGCAGCACGTGGAACGTGAGGAAAGATCAGATCAATGTGATCATTTATATTTCGGCCTAGAATCGCTGGTACAACCTTTAATGTGTTGAGAGTTTCAATGGGTCAAGGTCACTGACACACAGTCTTAATGACACTCGCCCACACACTTGCGCACATGCACGCACCCCTTTTGGCATCACAACAAAATCAGGATTTTAATGAGCTATTTCCTCTTTGGTGGTATTAAATTGTCCACATAATAATTCACAGCTGTGCAGGGAGCGCATATAATAGTGCAGCTGAATTTTTTTTATGTTTGTGAATTTAACCATTGCTTGGACATCAGGCATGCGCAGAGCTTATTTGCACTCGCCGACAAACACGTAAACCCACACACACAGATGCCCAACCACCACCAACAGACACAACTGGGTGCACTCTCATGAAATCAGTCATACACCCAGGAGCACCAGGAGCTCAAGCGTGAACTCACTGAGCCTGCTGCCATATGGCGGGGATGTCAGTCTGCAGTGAAGGCAGCAGCTCCGTATGCTTTGAAGGGAATCACATGTGGGGACACGGGTGCGGCAGTCATGGTGGATAGGATGTAACACCACTGAGAGGATGGAGTGCACACACATCTCTTTCTATTGTGTTTTATTAATATCAGGATAGCTCCAAGTACCACACTCGTGAAAAACACAACTGTGTTTTAACTGTTTATTATTAACTACTGTATTATGTTCTTCTGCTTATTTCAAACCTTAGTGTAGCTCAAAGTCAGACACTATTTGTACTATTGATATTATCAGTGCTATCTTCATCTTCTTTCAAAAGCCTTTAGTTTCCTACGAATTTCAGCATACAACCTGTGTACACAAAGCCACCCCCCCCCCCCCCACACACACACACACACACACACACACACACACACACACACACACACACACACACACACACACACACACACACACACACACACACACACACACACACACACACAATGTGTCCTACATTTTGTCATTAAGCCTCTTAATAACAGCCTGCCAAGCTAACCGTTATCGCCAATTACACTCTATTAAACCTTTATTCGCAATACTCTGCCAAAAGCCCCTCCCACATGGCTCAGCGATGGGATGAACCACCCTAAGGATGTGCCACATCGCTTAAGGCTAGGGAACACACACACACACACGCACACATACACACACACACACACACACACACACACACACACACACACACACACACACACACACACACACACACACACACACAAACACACACACGCACACACACACACACACACACACACACACACACACACACACACACACACACACACACACACAAACACACACACACACATGTTCACCATATGCACCCTCCAGACACCCCTTGTTGCCAAAGACACTAATGCATTAGTCGTGCAACGCCTCAGGCTTTTGTTTGGACTGACAGGAACAAGACGAAGCCACTGCGAAGAAGGACACACACATTCAGGAACACACACACATCCACACACACAGGAACTCAATGAAAGTGAGACACATACACAAAACACACACTAACACATGCACTTACAAAGATACACACAGACACAGTCAGAAATGCAGACATGCAAGTATTAAAAAAATAAACAATTCCTTAGGAGTAGGATTAGGAACAACATTCCAATAAATATATCATCTGTGAATTGCGGCACTGACCTTTTCTGCCTATATGTGAATGTGTGTGTGAGGGTGTGTGTGTGTGTGTGTGTGTGTGTGTGTGTGTGTGTGTGTGTGTGTGTGTGTGTGTGTGTGTGTGTGTGTGTGTGTGTGTGTGTGTGTGCATTTGTGTACAGCCATGTATCTTGAATTCCCTTCTGGTTTACCGCCATTAGCATCTGAAAATAAGTTAGCTCGCATTTTAGCCCATCAGCTGGGATGGAAAAATTAAGAACAACATCAATGAACACACGAAACATGAACTGTTGCTGTACAGGAATAGAATGGCTGTAGAATGACTACACGTGAACACTCCAAAAATATTCAAGATAACACTTTTTGCCAGGATTTATTTGTTTTTATTAGCGGTTTATTTGTTTTTATTAGCGTGACTTGACGACCGTCACGCACAATGTAAACAATATCCCGAGTTTGAGATCTCAATCATGGGATATTGCCCAATATCCGGAGATAGCGAACCGATCAAATTGCGCCATCTTAGGAGGTTCACGTGTAGCATATACTAAAAATAGTTACACTATTGGGACATCCACACAACAGACACTGCTGTGTAGTCAGTGGGTTGTGCTGAGCCAAGTCGTGGGCCAATTAGTATATTGTCAAGATCTTTGTTTAAGAGCTAATTTTTCTCTAAGTTCATAGACATGTGGAAAAGAAAATAGCTTAATTAGTTTCAAGGAGAATAAGCCATCTAATGCATTACAGTAAGGGCAGGACAACTAACTAACAGTAGTAGTAAAAACAAACAACAGTTTGAGTCTTTCCTTCTCCGTCTATTAGAATTTAATAAAGAAGATGTAGAGTTGCAGTCAAAGGCTTTGACAGCTGTATGGTATTGAACTGAAATCTTAAAATGTGTGTCTAGTGATATTCAATTCATGATCCTGGAGGTTCCTGTTTGACCACTGAGGTCAAACAGGAACTAGTTTGGCTTTCCCCAGCAGCAGCCACGTTGTTACCTAGATTGGCAACAGCTGGCTATTTCCTTTTTTTTTTTTTTTTTTTTTTTTTCGTATCTTGTGGTCATGATGTAATCTTATAAAAGAGTGCCAGTTGGCAAATATGTACAATGAAAAACAGACAAGAAATGAGAAGCAGAGCTTTTGGGAGACATTTGTGACCAACTCTAACCACAGGTTGATCATGCCAGCAGCCACAAACTGCAGAAGTAGAGAGGGAGAGAGAGAGAGAGAGAGAGAGAGAGAGAGAGAGAGAGAGAGAGAGAGAGAGAGAGAGA
>NC_079433.1:19882364-19894864 GCF_026213295.1 Gadus chalcogrammus | reverse complement strand
TGATCTAAAATGTATCCCAGATACACAACTACAATCACATGATGATTGTCCCCGATTGCATTTATGCAGGTTTCAAGCCAATACTTTTTCCAGACAAAAACACAGTGTGAATTCATCTACGTGAATTTAAGAGTCAATTTGTTTCCAGACGTATTTCGGGTGAATAACTCATTTCTAGTGTTTCCTGGCTGCCCGAGCAATGCTGGCTTGTGCTAGCCTGTTCCTGACACTAAGCAGTGTGATTGATATGAGCCCTCTCAATAATCAGAAGCCTGAATGAATGTCTCCAACAAAGGTTTTTTTAACAGATGAATGTCATGGCAGTTATCAACGTCGACTTAGCTAGAAAATGTGAAAGTAATGTGAAATTGTGTGTGTGTGTGTGTGTGTGTGTGTGTGTGTGTGTGTGTGTGTGTGTGTGTGTGTGTGTGTGTGTGTGTGTGTGTGTGTGTGTGTGTGTGTGTGTGTGTGTGTGTGTGTGTGTGTGTGTGTGTGTGCGTGCGTGCGTGCGTGCGTGCGTGTGTGTGTGTGTGTGTGTGTGTCTGTATGTATGTGTGTGTGTGTGTGTGTGTGTTTGTGTGTTGTAGGGAGGGACAGGGAGTGAACATATGTTGATCAGATGTTGTGATGATGGCAGAACCCTAACCGAGAGAGGGAGCGAAATGGAGAGAGAGAGTGAGATAGATAAAGAGCAAAATAGATAGACGACAAGAGGGGGAGAGAGAGCGAGGGAGCGAGACTGAAAAAGAGAGAAATGCGGTGTGAACAGAAGGGCAAAGCAATTACGAGGCAAAAAAAGCCAGAGAAAGCGAGCCAGAGAAAGAAAGAGCAGTGAAGGGAAAGAGCCAAGGTTAAATGGAGAGTGAAAAAGAGGAGAAAATGGAAAAAGGGTCGATGTTGTGACCCATGTTTTTCACAACAGCCTGTGAGGTCACCTGAAGCGGCCTTGTGTTATTGGTGAACCTGAATCACTTTGTTTTATGAAGCTTTGTGTATTTTTATGGGCTTCTGTATATTAATGATAAGGCGGTCTTAAGCGAGTGTTAGCCTACTGCTATCCTGGTTTTTCGTCAATTCACCTCATCATTCCAAATCATGAGGGTGGAGCTGAGGGAGTCAGGTGGTGGGGTGATGGAAGAGCGGGGTGGAGGCCTGGCTGGAGGTGTTGGTGGAGTGGGCTGGGGTGGGGGCGGGGGGGGGAAAGATGTGGGCCAGGGCTACTCGGGAGAGTTCAGATGGGGCCAGTGAAGCAGCAGACGGATGTGCCAAATGGATTTTCCTTGTTTGTAATGAGGCTGCTATCACCACCGCGGCCACCGCATGCAGTGTTAAGGGGATTGGTGTGTGTGTGTGTGTTTGTGTGAGAGTGTTGTGTGTGTGTGTGTGTGTGTGTGTGTGTGTGTGTGTGTGTGTGTGTGTGTGTGTGTGTGTGTGTGTGTGTGTGTGTGTGTGTGTGTGTGTGTGTGTGTGTGTGTGTGTGTGTGTGTGTGTGCTTTTAGGGGGTAAGGGGAGGCTGGGGCAGAGCCGTGAATACAGAGACGAGTGATGGAGGGAGAGAGATAACTGATAACAGTGGTCCAGAGAGGGCTGAGAGATGGGGGGTGTGGAAAGCAAGGAGGGGTGCTGAGGGAACAAAAAAAGCTGATTGTTGTATGTGAAATGTCGTTTTTGACGCTGCGTCTGACAGTGTTGCCATGTTGCACTGAAGAAGTGCGAATGAGAGAGGGAGGGAGATGGGGGAGCGAGAGAGAGATGGATGGTGTGTGTGTGTGTGGGTAGAGGGGGGAGTGTGTAATTGCAAAGTGCCCGTTGAGGGGGCTGTGATGTTGGGAGCGCCCTGAGAAATAATTGGACGTAGGAGGCACAGTGAGGAGAGGATGTGGGTGAGGCGGGATGCGGGAGGCGTCTGGTTAGAACCGAAGGGAGAGAAAACGGCAACAGGGCGGTAACATGCTACCACTTATTGTGTTTGGTGTTGTGTTATGTTTTCTGTTGTAATCTGCACCTTCATTCACGTCACGAATCAGAGGGCAAAGAGCACATATGCAAACGAGCACTGCTTGCTTCACTGTATTTTTCTGTTGCCCTTTGATTAAAGACAGAAAGAAAGTGAGGGAGAGAGAGAGGGGGAGAGATAGAGAGAGAGAGAAAAAAAAGAGGGAGGGAGAGAGAGAGGGGGAGAGCTTACTCAACAGCTACACACATCCAATTAAGTCACCCACGTTTTTCAAGATGCCTTTTGATCAGAACTCTACCTATAGTCCTCCTCTTCCCTACTCCTCTTTCTCCTCCTCCCAGCACTCCTCCTGGTCATCATTTCTCCTCCGTCTCCTCCTCCTCCTCCTCCTCTTCCTCTTTCTTTTTCTTCTCCTCCTCCTCCCCCTACTACTTCCGCTTTTGATGAGGCAGACCACCATTCCATATCTAGGAAAAATGATAGAAATCTGGAAAGAATGAAAGATAGAAAGAAATGAGTAAAGAAAGAAGGAAATAAAGACTGAAGGAAAGAACAATAGAAATATAGGCAGTGAAGAAAGGGTAGGGGACGGGGTAAAGGAGAGAGAGAGGGGGAGAAAGAGAGAGTGAATGGAAAAAAACAAGGGCAGACTCTGAAGCAAAGGGAGGCAGAGGCACAACACAGATGGTGAGCTGTCAGTGGCCGGCTGTGCTTGTGCGTGCACGTGTGTCTCTGTGTGTGCGCACATTTTTTTCTCTGTTGTTTTTTTCCGGAATTCATACCACGTATATCCCCAAGGATTTCACCATAGGCCTCTGACACGCGCACGCCAGCACACACACACATACACACACACGCACACATGCACACCGATCTGCGATGGCGTGTGTGTGGGCATGCGCATGTGTCTGCGTCTGCGTGCACTATCCTGTGCCCTCTGAGCTGCGGCGCGGTGTGTAGCAGCACCCTGTCTCTTCCCAGATGGCGCTGGCAGACAGGCACTGCGGGGCTGGAAGAGTTGGCACGGTTCCCCGGCGCGCAGTTTGCCATCGCGGCCGCCCTGCTCTCTGCTAGGCACCGGGGCGAAGGTACCCGCCGCCGGAGGCTGCTGGGGTTCCGCACGGGCCCGCCGCCCCACCGGCAGACCGCCGGCCGCCGGTATCACCGACCTCCCTCCACTTCCTGCATGCATCACATGCACCATTTGCGAGCTGGATACTGAGCGAGCTGTCCAGCTGGTTAATGAGCCTAACATAGTGAGCATAGTTTGAATTCAGTCGTGTTCACACGTTTAAAATCCCTACAGTGTCTTGTGCTGTGGGATAGAATTATTACATTTTTATTCGTCAACATTTCCGCGTGCTAGCCATGCCACCATGCGGCTGATGATGCCTCGATGTGGTCGTACATGCTACAGCCGGCTAGCTAGCATACGCTGTCACGAGGGCTTCCTTTCATTCCTGGAGCGGTTTTGTTTCTTTCTTTTTTTAATTTTAGTTTTTTTTCTTCTTTTAAACACCAGCCGTCGTCTTTTAAAAATCTCCACGTCAATTACGCTGCCGTTCACTCTCCATTGTTCCACTAAGTGCCCTGAAGAGTGTTTATGTTGTAATTTCATTGTCACGTCATTAAAGGGTGATGTTTCTTGACGTTCCTCCTGTGATCGCTTGGATGTATAAGGTCTGCTCTGGCTGGGTGCCAGGGCCTGGATCCATTCCAGCTGAACGCCTTCATGTTCCGATGCTCGTGCGCTGGCGGGCAGAGCCCACATGCACACACACCCCCACACCCACACACACAGAAAGTTGAATCATTAAGGATCGCCTTACCACAATGTCTTTGTGGATGTTGGTGTGGGTGTGTGTGAGTAGATCTGGCAGATGTGTGAGTAGGTGTTATAGTGTGTCGTAGCGTTTGTGTGTGTGTGTGTGTGTATGTGGGGGGGGGGGGGGGGGTTCTGTGTCTGTATGAGTTCCTGGTTGCCCAGAGTTTGGAGTATAAGTAAGATACATTTGAAACTGTAAATGTGTGGTAGACACTTTTTTGCTTTTTGTGTCTGTGAAAAAAGCATCTGTATGGTGGTTGTGTGTGTGTGTGTCTGTGTGAGTGTCTGTTTTGAATTTGTTAGTGCGTGCATGTGGGTCTAGTGAGGCAAAACCAATGCAATCTTTGACGGGTACCAGGTCAGGAGCAGAGCTAAGACGCTGTTAGTTTGTGTGTGTGTGTGTGTGTGTGTGTGTGTGTGTGTGTGTGTGCGTGTGTGCGTGTGTGTGTGTGTGTGTGTGCCTCTGCATGTGCATTTATTTGAGGATATTTTGGCCAGCAATCTGTGCTGGGCTAGTTTGCTACAGTTTCTGGAGGCACAGAGACATGAGTTCCTGCTCACACACACACACACGCACACACACACACACACACACACACACACACACACACACACACACACACACACACACACACACACACACACACACACACACACACACACACACACACACACACACACACACACACACACGGGAGCCTGTGCCAGGCAAGCTGTTCACTAGCTGGTGCTGGCAGTGGTCCAGATAGAGTGGTGGCATCCATCTGTAGCATGGGAGAGCAGTTAGGCGCTCTGTGTGTGTGTGTGTGTGTGTGTGTGTGTGTGTGTGTGTGTGTGTGTGTGTGTGTGTGTGTGTGTGTGTGTGTGTGTGTGTGTGTGTGTGTGTGTGTGTGTGTGTGTGTGTGTGTGTGTGTGTGTCTGTCTGTCTGTCTGTCTGTCTGTCTGTCTGTCTGTCTGTCTGTCTGTGTGTGTGTGTGTGTGTGTGTGTGTGTGTGTGTGTGTGTGTGTGTGTGTGTGTGTGTGTGTGTGTGTGTGTGTGTGTGTGTGTGTGTGTGTGTGTGTGTGTGTGTGTGTGTGTGTGTGTGTGTGTGTTTGTGTGTGGGTGTGAGTGTGTGTCTGACTCTCTGCTAGTGTCAGAGGATAAACAAAACAATGACATTTGTTGGTTATGCTTTATTATCGCTGGAGTCTGAGGCAGGCATTCAAGACTTGTTTTGTTGTGTTGTTGCAGTTTGTCGTCTTGCTCAACGCTGTACAACGGGCGACCCCTTATTGGGCCATCAATTGTGTCTGTGTGTGTGCGGGGTTAAGGAGAGGAGAGGAGGAATACAAAAAGAGGAGAATTGCAATACTGGCTGAATGGAGGCGGAGTCATACACTGACAGCTGCTGTCATTTGTGTGAGCACGTGCGCACACAAGACGCCACCCCTCTTACACCGTTGCCGTCGTACACTTTCATCCACTTAGGCCATTAGCAATTAGCCACGGTCACTGCCCAAGTCAACATTCTCACACACGAACACACACACTCTGTGGTGACCGGGGTCATGTCAGCCTGAGAGGCCAATCTCTACACCTCTTTTGTGGTGGGGTGAAAGGTAACGAGTGGTGACTCACACACACTGAGCATCATGGCTGCACGGGATATTTTACTTCCCCACATTTTTCTCTTTTGCTTTCGTCGGTTCCTCGTTAGCGCACGACCTGCTACGTATTTGATCAATTGCAGACATTTTCAGGGGGTCTGCTTTTTTTGGAAAAGAGTCGACACAACATCCAACACATGGCGTCCGTCATGGGAGATTCTGAAAACACCAGCAGACCCCTCCTCCCCTCTTCCCCTCCTAGCGATACACTCTCTAGTCTCCTCTCTTCTTAATCTGCTTGTTCTCTCCATCTCGCTTGTGCGTGTTTGATTCACCCATCTGTCCACCCAAGATGTTTCACATAGCGCTCTCTCTCTCTCTCTCTCTCTCTCTCTCTCTCTCTCTCTCTCTCTCTCTCTCTCTCTCTCTCTATCTCACTATCTCACTCAGCAATTACATGCTGATTTGCTTCAGAGCACTCTCAATCAAAGTGAAACAAAATATGGTGTTTATTATTTACTGTCGGTGTGTGTGTTTGTGTGTGTGTGTGTGTGTGTGTGTGTTTGTTGTGTGTGCATGTGTATGTGTTTGTGTTTGTCTGTTGTATGTGTGTTTGTGTGTAGGTGTGTGCATGCATACACCACCCAAATACTCACCAACCTTTCTTGAAGATCTATACATAAAGTTATAGATATTCTATATAGATCAATATGAATGGTCCGTGTATTTCCAATGTGCATCCTACCAGTTCACTCAGTTCATATCACATCACATCATGTACTTCATCATCTCTACTAGGACGTTCCAATGTTATGTAAGACGCTCCTATACGAGTTGACTTGAGGCCTGCCGTGTAAGGAGCCAAGCAGTATCCTCTATCCTCCTGTCTTCTTGACACAAGCAGCAGCAAACACTGTAGGAGAAGGAAAGTAGAAGGAACCTAGTTTGAATTAAATGTGTTAATTAATCTGAGCTGTTATTTTTTATCAGTAAGGATTGTAAACATGAGTGACTTTGGCCAGGAATATGTCCAACTTTTTCTGAGGTGGAAATGTCCCTCTCTCTACCCCAATGTAATGTCTTCCCTCCACTTGATATTTTTCTCTTTCTCTCTTATTTTATCTGACAGTCGCCAACTGTCGGCTTTACCTCTGCCCATTCCAAACAATTCATTTCAATCCCTTTACGTTTTTGACCAGACCCCTTAGGTTAGTTCTTCCCAGCAACAATATTTAGTCAGAATCCTCACAGCCTGAGTGGGTCTGCTGTTGAGGCTGTGAATCACATTTAACACTCCTTTACACTACCTCCTGTTCCTGTCCCTCCCTCCCTCTATCCCTCTATTATTTGACTCTCTCACCATCTCGTCCCAAAACAGATGGCTAAATGCTTCCTATAAAACCATTTCTCAGGTTAAAAAGAAAGAATAAGTGAAGGACTCCTACTCCTATGAACAACATGTGTTTTATTGTTCGGTCTCTAACACAGACACGTGTCTGTGTGTGTGTGTGTGTGTGTGTGTGTGTGTGTGTGTGTGTGTGTGTGTGTGTGTGTGTGTGTGTGTGTGTGTGTGTGTGTGTGTGTGTGTGTGGGTGTGTATGTGTGTGTGGTGTGTGTGTGTGTCTGTAGATGTGCTGGAGAAAGAATATACAATAACAAATGTGGATGTTATGCAATATACTATACCATTACCCTAACCCTAGTTTTAAATACAAAGGTTTGACCTAATTAGGTACGCACAATTTTTTATGTGGAATATATAGAGTTTGAGAGGTGCGCTTTGAAATTGGATTGTGTGGATTTTATAAAGAAAATATATTGCACTTACTTAAATAACCAATTTAGGCAGTGGCTTAGGCTGTGTTTGTGTGCAAGTGCGTGCTTCTGTGTTGTGTGAGTGTGCTTGCACACCAGGTCTGGGTAAGGACGATTAGAAGAGAAAAGAGGGTAGTTACAACATGAACATACTGATATCCGATCGTTCCATCTCTCTCACTATCTATTGCTCGCTTCTCTCTCTCTCTTTCTCCACTCTCCCGCTCTTGTGCCATCAGAATACCCACTATGTTCACCTGTCCCTTGAAAATCTTCTTTTACAAATATGGCTCTGCTTGCTTAATTTTAAGTTTCCTATTTACAAAATATATTCTAAGTCTTGCAGTGCTGAGCACCTTTTCCGAAGATTGATATAGCTAGAACAACCATTGCCGGCGAAGTGTTTTGAGTGTGCGTGTGTATCTACGTATCCATGCCTATGTCTGCTGTACTGTGAGAAGTGTGTGTCGGCAGCCAGTGGGCTTCTCGACCTATGTGTGTCATGCAGTAGAAATCAATCAATGTCACCACTGTCGCATTCTATTGAATTATCCCCCCCCCCGCGTCATTGAAACCCATTGTTATTTCCATGAAATTTGATTCCATTGAAGTACATTCAAATATCATATCTTTATTACAAAAGTAGACACTGTCAAGCTTATTATTTTTTTTAGGCTTTAAAGGCTTAAAAGAAACGAAAGATAACACTTTGAGGATTGAATTGTTCAATGTATTCAACCGCTAGAGCTTCTAAAAATATGTGTACATTTTTTTATAAAATCCAGCTAGGGCCAATCCCCCCCCCCTCCCCTAAAAAATGATAAGCTTGTTGCAAAAAAAGAATAAAGATGATCTCAAAGAATTGTTCGTAGGTTATGATGTAAACGCTCGACACTATTTGGAGGAATGAACAGAGCCTCACTGAGTCCCGTATCAGGCCGTCTCTTCGGGGTCCTTCCAGATATAGATATAGGATCGTTGCAACAACCCTTGTGAGTGATGAAACTTGAGTGTAACTTCCACAAAACAAAAAAAAACGGCACACACATTGCAACTCAGTGAGGGGATAAAATCGAGAAGGGAAAAGGAGGCGAGAGAGGGAAATAGATAGAAGAGAGAGAGAGAGAGAGAGAAAGAGGGAGAGAGCTAGAGTGAGAGAAAGGTTTTTACAAACACTGTGACCCACGTAACGATGGAGGATGCAATAGGCTGATGTAAGTGTGCAGACATATCCTTCTAAGTGGTAGGTAAGGCGGCCCAAGTCTTACACTTATCTCGAAGGAACGCTCTCCGGGCTGGTGGAGGAGGAAATAGACAGAGGATACCCAACTCAGAGCAATGTCTAGGACTTATTTTAATACATTTTATCAGAAAATAAAGTTTAATCTGAAACAGCCTATTAAACATAGCAGTACACTTCTTAGCTATTGATTTCTTGTTTTGAATGTGGGGATATGACCTTGAAAATGGCACCTATACACTCAAATATCTGCATGTTTTTATCTTCCACAAAGGCAGGTCTAAGCATACAAGACCCATTTTGATTTTGAGGACAGCCTTCACGCACCACAATAGACTGTACTTTACTTAAGAGCAATGCAGGAAAGAAAGTGTGACTTTCAGGCTTTCGACAAGTAAAGAGGTACTGATGGGTTTGGTCTTACTAATGTTTAATAGTAAAACCAAAATAGAGAAGAGGAGCGTGTGTGTGTTTGTCGGAGTGAGTGTAAGAGAGAAAGAGATGTGGTTTGCTAATGTCTACACACTGGGCTAAACGCGTTTATTTTGACGGAATTTCAAATAGGTTTGTCACAGGACCAGGGTTGCAGGCAGCACCTTGGTCTGAAACATATCATTTACTCACGGCATCATGCTAACTGCTGCCGACAAACATGCTTTGGATCACTTTATCACAGTCGTGTACCGTCTCCACTTCCTATTTAGCCGGTTGTACTCCAGTGGACCACCCGTACTGTCCTCTGCGGTGTGTCACACACACACACACACACACACACACACACACACACACACACACACACATACACACACACACACACACACACACACACACACACACACACACACACACACACACACACACACACACACACACACACAAACACACACACACACACACACACACACACACACACACACACACACACACACACACACACACACACACACACACACACACACACACACACACACACACACACACACACACACACACACCAAAGCCACCTGGCTGTTTTATAGGTCTTATCAACGTCGTCCATCAGTCAAATATGT
Source organism: Gadus chalcogrammus (assembly GCF_026213295.1). Classification (NCBI taxonomy): domain Eukaryota; kingdom Metazoa; phylum Chordata; class Actinopteri; order Gadiformes; family Gadidae; genus Gadus; species Gadus chalcogrammus. The sequence continues at coordinate 19,885,388 of NC_079433.1, read as the reverse complement.
ATTAGCTTATCATACACAAGGGACCCGCTGTTGAATAAACACTAATAGAAAAAAATAAAAACTCTACTCTTCCTTTATAATAGTAATAATAATACATTTAATTTGAAGGCTCCTTTCTCTGCACTCAAGGATACCGTACAAAAAAAATTGTCATTTTAGAAAATCGCTAATTGCAGCATCTTACAACGACCACCCCTTCTGCCCACTCCTCCTCCTCCTCCACCTCTTCCTCCTCCACCTCCTCCTCTTCCCCCTCCGCTGTCCATTAAGCCCTTTCCCGCGCAGCACTTCGGAGGAGCCATAAAGAGAGTTAGACAAAGTCATGGCACTCACCCCCCCACACACACACACACACACAAAGCCCTCCCCCCCGCCCCACCCCCTCACACACACTTATCCATTACACGTTGGGTATGAGTGCATCAATAATAATAACCGCCCTTATAGCACACCGTCGACTGCACTGGACTCAAAGCTGCTTCTGTGTCCACTCTGCATCCACAGCCGTAACATGACTAATAAATGGGCTATGGACGTGCATTATAATTTAGCCATTAACTTTATGGCGGTCTCGTCTTAAGCGAGTGATAGAGGCTCTCTCGGAAGCTTGTTTTCAAGGTTGTTTAAAGTGAAATTAAACAGTTATGGCAATTTCTATTTCACTTGCACTTGGAGGCTAATGACAGCTGAAGTGTTTACTGCGGCGGGGACAAAAGGAAGAATTTAATTTTTACAATGAAATGTTGTTTAGCGTTTTTTAAAGGCCTCATTTTAGGCTGGTCCATTTGTGTGTGCATTGTGTGTGAATATATTTGTCTTTGATGGTGGTCTGCAGACACACTTTTTTCAATCGTGTGCCTCATTTGACAGATATATTCTGGTTTTGTCCATAGACTGGGTAAATGACATTGCCAGAGAGAGCGGTGAATTGATATCGATTCGAGTGGCGATCTCAATTGCTGGGTGAATAGGTGAGCCTTGTTTATTAGCATGAAAGTTATTGATTTTCTTCCGTTGATTTGAATCAGAGCACTCTCAATCAAAGTGAAACAAAAGATGGTGTTTATTACTAACTGTGTTTGTGTGTGTGTGTGTGTGTGTGTGTGTGTGTGTGTGTGTGTGTGTGTGTGTGTGTGTGTGTGTGTGTGTGTGTCTGTGTGTCTGTGTGTGTGTGTGTGTGTGTGTGTGTGTGTGTGTGTGTGTGTGTGTGTGTGTCTGTGTGTCTGTGTGTGTGTGTGTGTGTGTGTGTGTGTGTGTGTGTGTGTGTGTGTGTGTGTGTGTGTGTGTGTGTGTGTGTGTGTGTGTGTATGTGTGTGCGTGCACTCGTGTGTGTTTTGCAGTGTATAAGTGCAATCTAGAATTCTGTGATAAAGTGGCATGCATGGTTCTTGGGCAAATGTAACGGAATGTGCTAAATTGGACCTTTCTTGTGCATAACGGCATACTGTGTACCAATGTGTACCAACTCTGTATACTTTTCTCACCCACTCCCATGGTATTATACCCTAGCCTTCATCTTCTGCACCGCAGGGATGGTGGATACGTTTCACACACATGCATGATAAACCCCCAATTACAATCGGGTAACAAATGCAGCTTTTCAAACTCGCTGCGGGCCATTCTCTGCCCAAAATCAATAGGGTACGTTTGAAATGTTGCTTTCATTTTAGACCAACCTTCTATGTGTTACAGCAGGTGTGGTGTTATTTAGGTTTTTTTTATATTGTTATTGTGTTTGGAGAAGTTTGGTGTTGTTGTGACTGAAGCGATTGATAATCCAGTGATTACAATTTCCTTATTTTGTTTAAAAAAGGACCTTAAAAATTCCCTATGACATTATGGGGAATTAGACAGAACTTGCCCACCGCTGGATCGATTTCATACTATCAAATGATAGGGCCAGTGAATAGGGCCAAATATAATGGCTCGATGAGGAAAGCAAATATACAGAACAGTGGAAAGAATGAGCTCAAGGTGTCATTAAAGAGGTTGTGAGGGCAATACAAGGGAAACTCTCCCTGTTTTACTTGGGCTTGTTAAACGTATATATCATGGATTCCTTGTGAAAGCACTGCTGGAAAATTTTAGAATTGCTTTGCTCGTCTCTCTACCGTCTTCAATTTAATGACTTTGTATTTTCATAGCTTATATCCCAGTCAGGCTATAGGGTCTGACAGCTGGCAGGCTGGGGGAAGGAAAAGCTAAACGCTTTCAGCTGTAAAAATTAAATATATATTTATATAAATAAATATATATATAAAAATATACATGTATATATAAATATCTATTGAAAACTATAACTTTTCTCTATAAGAGCAGTATCACACCTTAGAGAGAGACAGGTAGAGGAAGAGAGAGAGAGATAGAAGGAGAGGCAGAGAGACAGGAAGAGAGAGTGATAGAGAGTGAGAGACAGAGAGAGGGGAAGAGACAGAGAGGCAGAGAGGGAAGAGAGACTGATGGAGTGAAGGCAGGCCAGAGAGTGAGAGAGCAGGCAGTTTATCAGTGAAAGCGCACACACAGAGACAGAGGCGAGTGTGTAAAATGGATTAGTGCCTGTGCCAATCTCTTTGCTGTCTGAACTGTATCTAATCTCATCACACTGCCTCTCTAAACGGCCCTTCTCATTCTCACATAACGTCCGTTTCAGTCAGGCTCCGATTTTAAGTTGACATGGTTAGGTTTAAAGGCAAGTGAAAATAATGCACGTTAATTATCTTGTTTTTTTTCACAGATAGAAACTGGAAAGTTGATTAAAAGTTGTTCATGCCCAAGAAGCACACCTTCCTCTTTGATGGTATTGTTTATTCCTACAGCCTTCTATTGGACTAGCCTGTTTACTTCTCTCGTCCCTCTGTCTCTCTGTCTGATGCTCTCTCTCCCATGGATCCACCCGGTGCCAGTGGGCCGTGAGATATATGGCCAGTGGGCCATTATATTCCCAGTCTTTCCTCATTATCAGCTGGTATACCTCCTAGAGAGGCTCTGGTAGACCCCAATTCAGACTGAACCTCTGTGGTTCAT
>NC_079433.1:19864864-19877364 GCF_026213295.1 Gadus chalcogrammus | reverse complement strand
TTACATTGATAGATTATTTTTGGATATAAGGATATGTTATATATCATTACAACTTTTCTACACCTGAGCCAGGTTAAACACAGGTTTTAACCAGTGTGTGTCTGTATGAATGAGAATTACAATAGCATCCACTTTAATCACTTTTTTTTTCTACTTTCACTTTTTTTTTCTACATACTGTAGTCCTAACACCTTCTCTCTCTCTCTCTCTCTCTCTCTCTCTCTCTCTCTCTCTCTCTCTCTCTCTCTCTCTCTCGCCCCTCAGATCGCACTGGGCAGCGCTCCACCATGCCCGACTCACCTGCAGACGTCAAGACACAGTCGAGGTTGACCCCCCCCACCATGCCTCCTCCACCAAGCACGCAGGGAGCCCCCCGCAGCAGCTCCTACACCCCAACCACACGTGAGTCCACCCCCCCCTACACCCCCACCACATGTGACTCCACCTCCTCCCCTACACACACCACTGTATCAATAAAAAAAAACAATAATCAATAATCCTCACCAACAAGGTATATAATGTAGTTTGCTGTGGTATAGGCTGTCCGCCGGTAGTGATATAATAAGCTCTTCTACAGCATATGCCATTAGAAAAACCAATGTGGTTATGTTCGCTGTTGTGGGTTAAGCTGTTTGCATAATGACAACAACTGTTCTACCATGAGCCTTGATTGTTTTGACCCGTCAATACAATCAAAATGGTCAAATTGTTGTACCATTGGATGGTGGCAGGTTCATTTTGGACAGGTATCACCCATCTATTTGTTTAACTCTTGTTCTAAACCCATCGCCACCCATGCATTCATTCGACTTGGCAGGTTTAACACTCACTTCAACATCCAAGCAGAGGCGTATACAAATAAAGGAGCAGTATCTACATCAAACACCTGAGCAGCAATACAGAAAGAGCAAAGCATGGTGCTAAGTGTGTTGACCTGTTTTAATGTAGAAACCTTTCTTCATGGCAGCAATACGCACAGATTCCATACAAACTGCATTAAGCAGTTTGTTAAAAAATCCAGACGTTTCCAAGAACAACTCCATCAACTCCCACACTTTGGAGATATCAAGAGCTTTTGTATGATGCACACACAGCCCCTGCCGGGCAAATTACCCCCTGGTATTCACTTAGAAGTGCACACTTAACCACTTGCGCGAAGAGTGCTGGAATCAAACACTCACAGGCCTGTGGTTCAGAACTGAGTCTTCTTCTGAAGAGCTACTTTTGTCCTTTCCATGGAAGCTGTATTTACTTTTTTACCTTATTTTTCTTTCTTCTCTTCTTTTGTTCTCTCTGGTATTCTTGCGTGCATTCCTTCTTGATCACTTCCTCGCTTGTTGTCCTTAGCTCTCTCTCTCTCTCTCTCTCCCTCCCTCTCCTATCCTCTCTCTCTGTCTCTCTCTCCCTCCCTCTCCTATCCTCTCTCTCTCTCTCTCTCTCTCTCTCTCTCTCTCTCTCTCTCTCTCTCTCTCTCTCTCTCTCTCTCTCTCTCTCTCTCCCTCTCTCCCTCCCTCTCCTATCCTCTCTCTCTCTGTCTCTCTCTCCCTCCCTCTCCTATCCTATCCTCTCTCTCTCTCTCTCTCTCTCTCTCTCTCTCTCTCTCTCTCTCTCTCTCTCTCTCTCCCTCTCTCCCTCCCTCTCCTATCCGCTCTCTCTCTGTCTCTCTCCCTCTCCTATCCCCTCTCTCTCTCCCTCCCTCTCCTATCCTCTCTCTCTCTGTCTCTCTCTCTCTCCCTCTCCTATCTCCTCTCTCTCTCCCTCTCTCTCTGTGTCTCCCTCTCCCTCCGTCTCCTATCCTCTCTCTGTGTCTCCCTCTCTCTGTGTCTCCCTCTCCCTCCCTCTCCTATCCTCTCTCTCTCTCTCTCTCTCTCTCTCTCTCTCTCTCTCTCTCTCTCTCTCTCTCTCTCTCTCTCTCTCTCTCTCTCTCTCTCTCTCTCTCTCTCTCTCTCTCTCCCTCTCCTATCCCCTCTCTCTCTCCCTCCCTCTCCTATCCTCTCTCTCTGTGTCTCCCTCTCCCTCCCTCTCCTATCCTCTGTATATCTGTTGCTCGCCGCCCTTACTTGATCTTGTCTGTGTTTACTACCCTTCTCCTCTGCCTTCTCCCTCTCTCTGGCAATTTGAAAAAAAAAACGAGGATGGTTTCCTGTCCCCAATTAGCGCCGGGGCTTCTCTGCGACGCGAGACGCCAAGACACGCTGTCTCATTAAGCACGGCAAAGGTTTTAACAAAGCAGCGGGCTTTGATTTCCACCACGCCGACGTAATTGTCTCCAGATGCAGCTTGAGTATCTTGCGACGTATCGCTCCCTCTCTCCCTGTCTCTCTTTAACTTTCCTCTCCCAGCCGTCTCCCCCTCCTCACTGTCGTGGGTTTGGACCTGGGCCAGGGGGAGGTTCACAACCCTAATCTTATTAAGAGGAGAAGCTTTGTGCCTCCTCCGGGTCTGAACTCATTGCTGCTCCGCCTCTCCCCACTCCAGGGCTCTCCCGCCTCCTGTTCCTGTTTAGACTGTGTGTGTGTGGGTGTTTATATGTGTGGATGTGTGTGTACCTCACTCTGTGTAACATTCGACCAATTCTGACATCCTGCAAGGTGCCTTTCTAGTAATAACTTCACCATGTCTTGGCACCTCTATATTTATACTTTTGCTAAACATTCAGCAGACCCTCTATGTCCAGGGTCTACCTCTAAATCCATCACATAACGTTTTATTCGATCCCCTCTGTTGTGTCTTCCAGTAACCAACGGCAGCAGTCACTCCCCGACGGCGCTGAATGGCGCCCCCTCCCCTCCTAACGGCTACAGCAACGGCCCCAGCTCCTCGTCCTCGTCCTCGCTAGCCAATCAGCAGCTGCCGCCGGCCTGCGGCGCCCGGCAGCTCAGCAAGCTGAAGCGCTTCCTCACCACGCTGCAGCAGTTCGGCAACGACATCTCGCCCGAGATCGGGGAGCGCGTCCGGACGCTGGTCCTGGGCCTGGTGGTGAGTGGGGCGGGCCAGAAGCCAAACATCTAACATCCCACTGGAAGTCTTTTACTGTCTCATTTTCAGGAATGAATTGCAGATCGTTTTTTATTTTTTTTTATTTTTAATGTTTCAATAAACATATGGTAATGCGCGTTTTTGAATAATCCTATGAATTAATTTTAATGATCGTATTCATGTGGTATACATTTTGCCATCTGTTGTGCGACCAAAGCAGTTTGCCTGCTTATTTAAGAGGTAGTGATAGAATATTTTTCTAGCAGTGAGTTCACAACGTGAGCTTCAGTTCTTCAGCAGATGTGTCGTTCATCATGTATGTTTTACATTATATGGAACATTATATGGATTTGGGAAAGGTCAATACGGGCAAGTAACGTAGTGAGGTCTTGAACAAGTCTTTTGCAGGATGGAATGAACTCAGACCGTTCGACTAGTCAACAAAAACACCCAAACAATCATCTGTTTGACTATTCCTTACTGTCTCAATCAAGATCAATTTAATGCTAGCTTTTGATGAAGTACTTTTTGTCTTTTGATGAGGCGATCCCTAGTTTCAGAAATCAAAAAGAATGCAGGTCAAATACGTCTTCCAACCACACACAGATCGTTTTCCCACAGAACCACTTTTTCTCTGCGATTGCCCAAAGGGGAAAATTGGTCACCCACCCAAATGTTCAAGACAACCACATGTTCAACCAAACAACCACATGGAGACATGTTCAACAAGACAACCTCATGGATACATGTTCAATAAGACAACCTCATGGATACATGTTCTATAAGACAACCTCATGCATACATGTTCAATACATCACATCCCAAGAAGACTTATTCCTAGCTCAGCGAGAAACATCCAAAAATAATTAATCAAAAGACATCTGCTAAAACATTTGATGTTAAAAAAATTGAAGCTTAAAACATAGAAGAATATAATTTTCTCTTGGAATCATGATGAGCCCACCAATATAATAATCATAATTATCATAATCATATTGTCATTAATTATGATTAAACAATAATTGCATAATTATTCTACATATTTAGTAAACCATGCTGTCTTTAGGTGAGTTAAAACAGAATGTTAACCTGGTTATTCATGTGATTCTTTAGCTGAAGTACAGATGTCATGCCAAACGATGTATTAAGAATCAACAAAAGAGATACATCAGAGATACTTGAGGGAAGGAAACAAGGGAAAACAGAAATAGTGAGTGAACGCTGCACTGAGAGAGGGAGGAGGAACAAAGACAGTTTTTATTTAATGATCCGCACAGAGCATAGCCTCAATTTGAGTTCAGAATGTTTACTTTCATCGCCTCTCCTGTGTACTTTCAGGTACTCTCTCTCTTTCTCTCGCAATCACTCACTCACTGCCTCTATGCCTCTCTATCTGATTTATTTCCTTTTACTCCAATCTCTCTCTCTCTCTCTCTCTCTCTCTCTCTCTCTCTCTCTCTCTCTCTCTCTCTCTCTCTCTCTCTCTCTCTCTCTCTCTCTCTCTCTCTCTCTCTCTCTCTCTCTCTCTCTGTGTCCCCCTCGTTGCCTTTCGAAGTGAGTGACATGGTTAATTAGCTAGCTGTGTCCTGGTGTTAGCAGGAGGAAGGCGACTCAGGAGGCTTTGCTAGCTGTCAGAAAAACAGCTCCTGTGAGCAATCTGGGACGACAGATGTAAGGCTGAGCGAAACAAAACTCAGTTCTGGGAAATAACTGGAGAGAGAGAGAGAGTCTGAGTAAAAAACATTATTATAATTAGATGTTCCTCCTCGCTTGGTTTCTCGTTTTTCTTTCACTTTTTTTGTACCTTGCATGGTTTCGTGCTTGTTTTATAGCTCATTTATTTCTCCCGCTCTCTCCTTCTGTCTCTCGCCTCCTCTCTTTTTTGCTTGGTAATACGCTAGTTTGTATCTGCTTTGTGGAAATGCATTGTGTTGAAAATTTACAACTAACCTCACTCCGGTTAGTGGAAGAGAGGACGAGGCAGAGGGGAGAGAGAGAGAGAGGGTAACCCGGTGGTGATGTCGTTTATGGTTGCTGTTGTTTTATTTTTGAGATGGTTTGAAGTCTAGTTGGTGGACTACCTGCCAGTTCAACAGAACCAGCATGAGGGAGATAAATATAACCGAGCTAGCTTACATGTTCACACACACGCACACACACACACACAAACACACACACACACACACACACACACACACACACACACACACACACACACACACACACACACACACACACACACACACACACACACACACACATCAAAAGCACAAATTCCAATTCAATGTTACAGTAATGCTTCTTATAAGCGCCATCCTTGGTCTGATTGTGATGTGTGTGTGTGTGTGTGTGTGTGTGTGTGTGTGTGTGTGTGTGTGTGTGTGTGTGTGTGTGTGTGTGTGTGTGTGTGTGTGTGTGTGTGTGTGTGTGTGTGTGTGTGTGTGTGTGTGTGTGTGTGTGTGTGTGTGTGTGGGAGACAAGCAGCCGGTTGCTTGGCTTCTACTGGTAGGTAAACACATGTGTCTCTAAGTTGTTTTGTTCTTCTGATGTTATGAACGACAGATAGGGAGACGACAGAGACAGGGATATCGCTGTCTGTGAACATCCTATCAGCATGGCTTAAGCCTAAGGGAGGGGCTATTTAGAAAGAAGGAGGAAGATATTAATAGAAAAAGACTTGTAACTTGTGTATGCTGTTGTGGATGTTGTAGTGATAGGCTGACAGTTATTTTTTCAGTTTTTGATCTTTAGGTAAGGCCTATCAATTCATTTTTTTGAAGCCCAGGTTCACATTTTTAAAGAACAATTCAGTTCAATCACCTCATGTGAAACAGAATTACCATAAATACCCTAAACCTTAATATTAAAACTTAAAAATCAAGTGAAGATGTTACAGTTTTTCTCGATTGCATACGCACAAAAAAATGAAACTATATATATATAATTTAACAATTCTGAAAACTTGAAGCTCATGTATCAGCTACAAGACTCCAGACTGCTAAACTCTTAGCACGATTCCATTGTTCGCATATCTAGAAATTCTTAATCACATTTTTGCAAAGGTCTAAGCACAAATCTCATCATTTAGCACACTTGGTTCACCTGGAAAACACTGGCCTTCAAAACGCCACACCCAATTACCAATTGGTCTCACTCACTTCTCACCTGTTCAAACTCTACTGGCAAAACACTTCAATCATGTGTCAGAGCATAAAGAGGCCTCAGGTGAGCTCTGCTGTGTTGTAGATGAGCTCCTCTGGCCTGATCAGGATCGGAGGAGGGATACAGACTGATTTACATGTAGATCTGTTTCACTGCATTTATATTCTTTTTTTTTTTTTTGGCCTATAAAAAGCTTTTTTTGCAGTCAGTTCAGCTAAACATTTTACTGTATTACAGTAACAAATAAATATGTGCTTTGTTACCTGTTTGTAATTGTGCACTGATTTCATCATTATATCCCCTGAAAGACAGTCTAAACATTTTATTTTACGGTAGTGTTTTTCATTTTACTTATCAATGCAATTACTGTATTGTGAGTTGCAAAAATAGGTAACATTGGTGCATTCTCAGAAATCCAACAATGTTGCAGTATCACCTATAGGTCTACACAGTATGACTCTTGGAAGCTGGAATTGTGAGTTTAGCCAATTGGAGCTCATTGGATAGATAGATATGCATTATAACCTATTCTGATACGAATGTGTCAATGCAATATTTATATGATATATTCATAACATTGTATGACAATATGGCAACATTATTTATATTGTTTTGTACCATACCATAGCAACCTATTAAACTTGGAAAAAAAGGAAGCTATTTCTAAACAATTGTATACATTTAAATATTTAACATGGCCTCATGAAGCCAGAACATATTTAAACAGTATTTTGATGGAAGTCATTTAAATTTATTACACCAGTGTTTAATTGACGCTCTCTAAGAAATATTCATATGTTAGCTGTGTTAATCGTTTAAGGTAAAAAAAAAATCAGTTTTGAGAAGAGAGAACATGGTTTTCAGTGCAGTGTTTCATTTTGAAAGATATTTGTGGAGTTTTGACAAAATGGTTAACTCTTTTCAGTTTTGTGTTTAGAGTTTTGAGAAACTCAGCTGTAGTTCATAAAAAAAAATGTAACGATTGAGAAAACCACCCATTGCACCGAAGTTTCAATCCATTAATTATGTCCTCGAAATCGAGTCCATTCCATACGAACTCAAAAATATATTTGATTATTGTCTGTGCAAACTATTTACGATTATGGGTGGATCCATTCATGTTCATCACTGACGGGGAAGCAGTCTGAGACGGTGATCTGCCAACAGCCTTGGAATGTGAACATTAACTGCATCAAACGTATTCTTTACTTTGTCAGACGCAATCAACACATTTTCGTACAGTTCACTTCAGATGTGACTTTTCTTTTTTCTGCTTGCTATTGCTGCCACTTTAAAAGCCCCCTCTTGCTTAAGGCCAATTTAAACAGAAACCCTGTTATTTATTTCCCCCATGCATGGCAGCATTTATCATAAAATTTTACTTTTTAAAGTCACTCTGTAACCAAGAGATAAAACACATTGGAAAGTTAAGCATAAAGCAATATCACAACAATCGGGCGGAGCGCAGTGAAATGTTTAGCGGCGTGTCGAAGATTGATTACAAATTACTTTTGTTCCTTGGATAGATTCATCATGAAGCATGCAGTTATGTTTCTTTATCTGCAGATCCACGTTGTCTGGCTCTGTGCAGCGACCTATAAAAGAGGAAATAGGAACTACATTAATGTTTAAATACAGTGTTTTGTGTCTCTTGATGAAGATGTGTTGTCCCGTTCATTTGATGTGATGGCTTCTCTTTAGTTCTTCTGCAGCTCTCTTTCTCTGTGGCCCCCGGCCATATGCTTCCTATTACCGAGCCCAAATCATTCACTCTGGTCCAGGATACAGTTTAGCTTCCAATACGTAATATTATCGCTTAATGTCTTCCACATGGATTCATGTGTTTTTTCCTGTTTCCTTCCTCTCTTCTCTCTCTCTCTCTCTCTGCGGCAGAATTCAACGTTAACCATAGAGGAATTTCACTCCAAGCTCCAAGAAGCCACCAACTTCCCTCTGCGACCTTTTGTCATTCCCTTTCTGAAGGTAAATATATCTTTTCAATTTGCTAGAAGAACTGCAACTGCACACAGAGGGGCTGCCTGCCTGACCAAATCTGGAAAACATTTCTTTAGCCCAGACACAGATGTGCATACCTCTATTCATGTTGTTTTTTCACCAGGCTCTCTCTCACTCATTCTATCTGTCTCTCTCTGTATCCCAAACTCACTTTATCCTCCTCTTCTTTTCTGTATTCACTCTCTATATCCATATATGTATATCCAAGCACATATCGATCTATTTATCCATCCATCCATCCATCCATCCATCCATCCATCCATCCATCCATCCATCCATCCATCCATCCATCCATCCATCCATCCATCCATCCATCCATCCATCCATCCATCCATCCATCCATCCATCCATCTATCTTCTATGCTATCTGATTAAATGGGACCATTGTGTTGATGCTAGCTCACTTCATAATTCCACCATAGTATTTAGACAGTAGCAGAGATTTGTACACTGTGTTTCTTTCCTGTATTACCCAAGTAGTAGGGCAGTGTTTGGTAGGAGACAACGTCCCCTTTTCATCCCCTGGCCCAAATCAAGACAGAAGCACACTCACACACACACACACACACACACACACACACACACACACACACACACACACACACACACACACACACACACACACACACACACACACACACACACACTGATCCTGCCTCCTCTCTCTCCCAGACCCCTATGTAAAGTAACAGATTATATATGTTATTTTCGCCTCTCAGCCACATTTGTGGCGAGTCATTCCCATTTGCAGCCATTAGTGGGGCGCTATGGGCAGAACTCCTCCCCCCCCCCCCCCCCCCCCCCCCCCCTCCGCCTACCACCGCCCATTTATCACTGGGCTGTTGGCTTCATCCAAGCCAGCTGCCTGGCGTCTCCACAGCCTCTGCTGGGAGGTGGGAACCCAGAGGAAATGAAGAAGAAGAAGCAGACATACTTTTGCGTGTATTGTGTTGTACGTGTTCTTACTGTAAAGGGGGCTGAGGGAATCAAATCATTCAGATTGTGGAATGGTGTGTGGGTGGTCAAACGTGTGTGCGTGTGTGTGTCTGTGTGTGTGTGTGTGTGTGTGTGGGGGGGGGGGGGTGTGGGGGTGGGTGTGTCCATCTCTGATAGGTGTCTCTAGAATGTGTCTCTCTGGAGGTGAATCTAACGGTGTGTTTTGGAGTAGCACCGGTTTGTCTGGGTCTGATGAGGGATGCAGTTGGGGGGCTGGTTGAGTCCTGGGATGAAACTCTGATCAATATGATGGCGAGCAGAGTAGTGTGTGGGGGCGGGGGGGGGGCTGAGCCAACAACAATAGAACCATTTGTTTCTATTACGCAGCGCTGGAAAGGTTCGCTCTACACCAACTCGGTCACACTCTCTCCTGGCCTCTCCTGGAGGTTTCCACCCCTAACCACAACGCCTCTCCCTCTCTCTCTCTCTCTCTCTCTCTCTCTCTCTCTCTCTCTTGCTCTCTCTCTTCCTCTCATTGACTCCCCTGTTCTCAATCCTCTCTTTTGTCACTATCTAGGTGTATCCCTCCCTCTCTTTCTTAGGTGCCATAAAATAAAGTTACCTCCTCACCTGTTTCCACTCCTCTCCTCACCTCATCTCTACTCCATTTCCTTCTCTCTTTTTCCCATCCTCTACTATCACCACCTCCCCTCTCTCTCGACCGCTCCGCCCCATCTTCTCTTCTTGTCTCCTCTTCTCTCCATCTCCTTCCCTCGCCAGATGGTAAGTGCATCACTGACTGCAAAATCAAAGATGCATCCTCTCTCTCTCTCTCTCTCTCTCTCTCTCTCTCTCTCTCTCTCTCTCTCTCTCTCTCTCTCTCTCTCTCTCTCTCTCTCTCTCTCTCTCTCTCTCTCTCTCTCTCTCCCCAGTCTAATTTTAGTGCCTTCTCTCTGCGGGGCCTTTAATGCCAGCTACCATATGGTAGCACAGAGCTGTTGGCAGTGGGAGGATGTTGGGGGGGGGGGGGCTTTTATAGGTGCGTAGCAGCACAGCTGCAACAATGCATGTCAGGGCTCGGAGTTTGTCATTAAGCTAATGTTACCCCCCCGCTCTCCCCGCTCTCCCTTATTCCATTGCACCGTCCACACACGCATGCTCACACATACGCATGCATACACACAATCAAATGGAGAGATTAATAATCTCTCCCCAACACCCCCTCCCGCCTCTAACACCAAACCACAACTTAGTTGCGGCTGTTTGCTGGAAGCGGGGAAATCATAACCCGTGCAGCGGGAATGACCTCATCTGTCACTGGAACACGTTCCACACGGGACGCCCATCTGACAAACTAACAATAACAATATGCTCATCTGTTCTCAAATCATTCCTTTATTCTCCTTTCCTTCCCTCTGTGTGCAAATTTTATGTCTAGCCCCTCTCTTTTGTGGTGACGTGAGGAATGTTTTCATCATGGAATAACCGGACCGTTCTGCTAGACAGAAACAGTATAATAGTCTTATTTTGATATGGCAAAAGGTGATCGTACCCAATCAACATCCAAGAAATGCTGCCTCAGTATTACCTGCATTTTGTTAGAAAGCCTACAGGAGCAAAAACACTGTACTGGATCGTATGAAAAAGGATCCAGCCCTTATCTCTGTTATATATTCCTTGACCTAGGCTATTTTTAAATGCTTCCACTATCTCCGGGGTAATTAGGACGACCTACAATTAATGAAAGATGGATTCACTGTGGTCAGAGGAATCCTTTTTTCTGAGGGTAATTATGATAATAAAAGATTAAGGGACCATTAACTCGGACAGGTGAGGTGAGGGACAGCATCTGAGTTTTATACATGTAGTCGAGGGAGGCTTTAGGTGAAGGAATATTAGTACAGTACTAGAACCAGCAGTAATGGTTCTGTTTGCATTGATTTGTCTTTCATTCAGATGATGTTAATGGAAATAAGACGGGAAGGCAGGAGGGAAGGATGGAAGCAGCAAAGGGTGGATCAAATCTAGATAAAAATAGTTTATTAAAGGATGAAAACCCAGACGTCCAGCTCTTAGGCTAAACACGGCCTCATGAAAAACTGAGCCCACTCGCACCCCTCGCCAACAACAGTGCACGGCAACGCAACACTTTCATCATCCCCCTCAAAACACTCAGCCAGCCCTGTGTCTTTGAAGTGCACAGGACATGCCTGCCATGCCCATGCAAGATTGCCCAACCCCTGTTATACTAGAGAATTGGAAAATTGAAAAGAAAATAATAATAATATATATATTTGTATTTACCTTTGAAGGTGGCCCTCTCCTTCATCATAGTGATACTTTGTGAGTTTGTGTTCACACACTAAGCCCCTGTCCACACAGACGTCTTGCACGTTTCTGCCGACCGTCCAGGCGGACCCGTCGTTTTTGGTGCCTGCAAATGCACTTTTTGGAAACCTGCCTCATTCATCAACCGTGCGTAGAAAGGGTTCTGAATTTTCTCTTACGAATTAAATTTAGGATGTGCGGAATTGTAGATATTTATCAAACGTGCGTAGGGCAATCGTACGCACATCAGTAAGTAATGAATCTTGCTAAATCCCACCTGTTCTTAAGTAACATGCGCGTTCACGCTCAGACCATTTGCATTTAGAAATGCCTCCAATTAACCATATATGGTCACAGACTTCGCTTTCCTTACCAAGGAAAGGGAAGTCTGTGGCCCCCTTCTGGAGATGCTTCCCCTGCGATCCGACCCTGGATAAGCGGTTTGAATGTGAAGATGAGGTCACACCGCATCCTTTATCAACCATGAGAATGTGTTTTTCCCCTAACCACTATAATGGCAAAGAGAGCGAAGAAAATAAACTTCTCCAACACTAACGCTCAAAAACAAGCTACTTTTTGGTTAACTTAGTGCACAAGACATTACAAATTAAAGAGAGCTTGCTGCATGGGAAAAAGTGACTGATGCAGTTAATTCAGCTGGGTCGGGAGTCACAGCCCACAGAGGTGAGACGTCAGCAATTCGCAAAGCAGATCAACGCGATCTTTGAAAACGCGCTCCCTGCGGAGAGCCTATGGTTTGCTAGATCTTCAATTAACGCAAGATAAGCCATTGCACTACATTTCCAAAATTTTTCACAGCTGTCTTTCATAGGGTTTGACACCAATTTCTGTTTAAAATTAGACTTTTATTTTTTTCTAATTAAAGGAAACACGGGACGTATATGGATGTTGATTGCTTGATGCATACGTTGACACTCTTAAATGCTTTGCTTTTTGCCTGTAATATCGCTATTCTACCAGTAGATTTGGTTCGTACGCATGGCCACAGCTGTGCTTGTATTTACACCCATTCCAAGTACAAATACATTTTGTCGAATTTCATATTTTGCGTGGCAATG
>NC_079433.1:19842364-19857364 GCF_026213295.1 Gadus chalcogrammus | reverse complement strand
ATGTGTGTTTGCATATGTTTGTGCATGTGTGTGTGTGTTTGTGTGTGTGTGTGTGTGTGTGCAATTCCCTTTGTGTGTCTGTTCGCGTATGTTCGTGTGCATGCGTGTGCATATGCGTGCGTGTGTGTGCGTTTGTGTATGTGTGTGCATTTGTGTGTGTGTGTTTGTGTGTGTGTGTGTGTGTGTGTGTGGGTGTGGGTGTGTGTGTGTGCGTGTGTGTGTGCGTGTGTGTGCGTGTGTCTGTCTGTCAGGTATGCACACAGGCGCCCGGCAGGAGGAGGTTATCGACCACCGGCTGACAGACAGGGAGTGGGCAGAGGAGTGGAAGCACCTTGACCATGTAAGAAAAGTAATAACGCTTTTTATTACTATACCCTAAAGTTCTGTCTGTGAGGAAGATAAAAATTGCCTTTTTATTGTATTCATGTTTATAATTAAGTCATTCTTTTGTATTCCTTTTGTATATTGTACATGTGTTTTGCTTGTATGGTTTAGTGTGCCTACAAGTTCATATATTTATATTTAGTATTTGTACAATGGAAATATTGAATTATCAATTAGTGGTGTGATGTTGTTTCAACCCTCCAGGTTGGAACAACATCACATTGTTACTACATTACATTAATTCCAAGTCCTTATCTGATCTATCTCATCTAATCTCATATTATCCAACCAAATTGGATCTAATGTGATCTAATCTGATCTAATCTGATCCAATCTGATCTAATCTGACCCAGTGTTTCCTAATCCAACCTAATCTGTTTTAATCAAATGTTATCTAATCTGATCTCACTTCATTTGATGGAGCCCAGTTGACCTTTATATAAACCAATCTAATCCTCCTCTCCTCCTTGTCTCCCTTTGGCTCCCCAGCTGCTGAACTGCATCATGGACATGGTGGAGAAGACGCGCCGGTCGCTCACCGTGCTGCGGCGCTGCCAGGAGGCCGACCGCGAGGAGCTCAACTACTGGATCCGCCGCTACAGCGACGCCGAGGAGATGAAGAAGGGCGCAGCCAGCGGGCAGTCCCGCCAGCAGAGCCCCGCGGGGCAGGACAACGCAACGCAGCCAGGTACACACTGACTACACACTGTTACCATGACAACGCATACAGGTACACACTGACTACACACTGTTACCCTGACAACGCAACTCCAGGGTACACACTGTTACCTTGACAACGCAGCACCAGGTACACACTGTTTACTTGACAACGCAACGCCCGGTACACACTTTTACCCTGACAACGCAGTGCCAGGTACACACTGTTAGCCTGACAACGCGATGCCAGGTACATACCGTTACCCTGACAACGCAACGCCAGGTACACACTGTTACCCTGACAACGCAACGCCAGGGTACACACTGTTCCCATTACAACGCAGCGCCAGGCACACACTGTTGCCCTGACAACGCAGAGCAGCCAGGTACACACTGTTACCATGACAACGCAGCACCAGGTACACACTTTTAGCCTGACAACGCAACGCAGTCAGGTACACACTGTTACCATGACAACGCAACGCAGCCAAGCACAAGCAGATTACAATACTGGGGGGGGGAACGTTCTCGGGCACGGTGACACATTTTACTGGGAGACGTTCTCTGGTGACACATTTTACTGGGGGACGTTCTCTGGTGACACATTTTACTGGGGGACGTTCTCTGGTACAGTCACAATTGTTACTGGGGGGATATTCTCTGGTCCTATGGAGTATTCTGGACTATAGATTTACTGCTGTGCTCGAGTCATTGAGTCTGCACTTTTATCCAAAGGGACTAGTCCATAAATAGAGCTCCTTTCTCAAGATTTCTTGCTTGATAATTAAGGGAGGTTTTCTCTACTCTTTGGACAGCTAGGGTTAGCAGGGTGTCATAGAAAATGGCCTGTGAAGCAATTTTTGACGTTTGTGACTGATACTTTGATTAAGAGCTATAGAAATGAAATGTGTTTGACTTGTACTTGACTTAATACATGATATTATATCTAATTCATTGTATACAGGACATTTTTCAGATACACTAGCAACTACACTTACATTCCTGATTTAGAAATTTAACATGACACGTTTATATATATTCAGGGTAATTGCTTACTCTGTGACTTCAATAGTGTAGCCTCATGTGCATGGGTTTTATTTAGCGATGCACCAATACCAGTATTCAGACTCGGGCCTGATACTATGCTCATGTTCTTGTAAAACTTCTCAGATGCAACCGCCCGATACCACTTTACACCATGTGACGTAGCGAACCAGTAAACCCAATTTATTTTTGTATTAGTAGTTAAGTAGTGATTTCTCTTATATGATCGTCAACATAGTAATCTATTACATTTTATCACTGTTACCGAAATAAGTCCCAAATTTAGAGGAAAATAGGGTAAATCCTATCTTTTTGGAAATTCTCCCCAAAACACCCCACTCATTTCGTGACGTCAGACCTATTCCGAGATAGTCTGGGTGTCCGCCAGAAAGTTGGGCTTTTCTGAAACATATAGAATAACGCCACGGTGTGTGTTGAGGATGAAGCTCTGTCTGGGCAGCTATTGCTGCGGAGAGAAACTTTAGCTTTTCAGAAACGTATTTTATAATGCTATTGCTAAAGTGTGTGTGGATGGTGAAGCACCGTCTGAGCCTCGATTTATTTTATACCTGTGTCCGAGGGATTAGCTTCTCGGACCCCTATAGTATAAAGCTACAGCGAGTGCCGCATTTCATATGCAATGTCGCTCATTATAATGCCCAAAGACACCGACGGCACTAAAAAAGTATCACAAAGTTGCCGTAGGCCGCAACAATGGCAATAACGCGCCACCCACTTCCCTACAACTCTCAGCCCAAAAAGGATGAGAGTTAAAATCTCATAGTGTTCGAATTCCTGCAGAAAACGTGGGTTCACTGGCTCTTTAAACTGTAATGGTATTATTAAGTACCCAAATGTAAGTACTTGTACTTGGCACGCGAAGAAGAGGAATGGGTGCCTCCCTAGGTCTTATTGCAAGTGTGTGAATGGCACAAGGTTTATTTTGAAATGTCTCCATCTGTTTTATTTTACTCTAGATTTTGCTTCCACCAATTGCCCTATTTGCTGAATATACACTCATCAAACATAACCACCAGACCTCTGACAGTCGTATGTGTGTGTGTGTGTGTGTGTGTGTGTGTGTGTGTGTGTGTGTGTGTGTGTGTGTGTGTGTGTGTGTGTGTGTGTGTGTGTGTGTGTGTGTGGGTGTGTGTGTGTGTGTGTGTGTGTGTGGGTGTGTGTGTGTGTGTGTGTGCGTGTGTGTGTGTGTGCGCGTGTGCGTGCATCCGTGCATGTGTGCGTGCGTGCTTGCCTGTGTACAGAGATTCACAGAGAGATGCTGCATCGGCCTGTCTCCACTGGCTACGTCCCTGAGGAGATCTGGAAGAAAGCTGGTGAGACATGCTTCCCTGTCCCACATCACAACAAACACAAACCAGGACGCAGACAAAAATACACACACATCTTATTAGTGCTTTCCATTACTTCTGCTTTGAGGTGGACATCAATGCCACCTTATTTACCCAGAGAGATTTCTAGAAGTACAAATGTTGCTTCTTTTTGTTCTATCAAACTTGTTCTGCTCCCACAATCCCAGCCCTGGTTCTGTGTGCCCCCTGCTGCCACGTCTGTCAGAGCAGTGGCCTCCTCGTATATCTGTCCTTATTATAATTGAGACTGTACCGTAGTCGGTTGAAAGAGGCTGCAGCACTCCACAAAATTACTCCAAATATGATGTTAGACAGTAACTACCCTGGCTGGCGACACCAATATGCAGCTATCACAGTACATCCGGCGGTTAAGACATAAAATAACTCACGACTCACTCAGGCACTCCATTTCTTTATCTTTCAACCTATGTCATAAATAGTAACCGACAATGTTGCACACACACAACGATGGCCACCTTGAGAATAGAAGTATGTGTCTTAAATAAAAAACAGTCTTTGGCATAAACCCTGGAATGACCATCATCACTTGCTCTGAGACCAGAAGAATTCTCTGGAAAAACCGATACAGGGAGTGGCGTGGTATAGGAAGAAAAATAATTTAATGCTGAAGAAATCCACTTTGTATTCACAGTCAGTGATACAGTATATCTGCTATTTTAGCCCCTTGGAGGAAATAAATTGTCCCCTTGCTTGACCAAGCATGATGTTTGAGATACTCAGAACAAGTAATATGCATTTAAATTGAATTGAGTATCATGGTCCAGACAGCATACAGCTCTCTATCTCTCTCTCTCTGTCTCTCTCTCTCTCTCTCTCTGGTCAGCCCTCTCCACCAGCTCATATCCATCTTCCATCTCAAGCATTTTGCTGTGTGTAATCACAATTCCATGCACAAGGCGTATATCAAAGGGAACCCAGGGACCAATCTGATCCACGGCCGCTGCCGCAGCGCAGCGGGTTAAGAACCAAACCACGCCGCTTTAACAACCTGGCTCCTTCACAGAGGAGGAGAGAGAGAGGGGAGAGAGGTTGAGAGCGAGAGAGGAAACGTATCTTAGCCTTGAGGTAGTGTGTGTGATTCGACTAACTAAAAAACATGGGGGATAACAAACGTGTGTGCTTAAAGTAGCACAAACACTGGACTGGGGAGTCCCTATGGTATTGAGAATAACACTCAGGTTTTTGGAAGACAATGAAGCACATTATGAGTCGCTAAAAACTGGGTTCATCTTTTCACTATTTTCCCTCCCTTGGCGTCCTCTCCTATTTCAAGTGTTTTGTTTTTTTTTGCGTTATTTTCACCTCATTTGTAGGTCTTTATTTGTCGGGCTGAGGCCAGACTGAATTAAATATAGCCCAGGGAGATTTCAAAATAGGATTTTTTTTTCCTTCACACAAAGGAATGCTGCGGTGAATACATCTGTTTGAAACGGGCAAAATGTTTACAGTTGGTGATAAATATTCAAGCACCTTGCACAGTGTCCTGCCGCCGTTCCCTCCCTCGCTCCCTTGTCGCACAGGCCTCTGGGATCACAATGGAAAATGCATAATTTAAATATAAATTGCCTGCTTTGCATATACAATTAGTCAAGTTACAGGCTTGATAGGAGCAAACAAAAGCCTATGCCTTGACGCAGGGTGTGGAGTTGTGCGCTGCTTGATGTGTGGAGGCTATTCAGACAGCGGAAGGCAAAAAAAAGGAAAAAAATTATATATATGTATAAATTACCTGCAATGAATTGGTTTTAGGTAAAGTTATTTTTTTAAACAAAAAAATACCCCCCCCCCTAAAAATAAATTAAGAATCAACCTTGAATTTACTTGTTTTCTCATCTACCTCAAAGGCCAAGCCCACAATTCTTTGATATAAAGACAAGAAATCTGTAATTTTTCTTATTTTTTTTACAAATTCCGGCATGGCAATGGGTTGTTGACTCCTCCATAGATGTAACCAATTAAACAACTCACAATCACTGACATAGATGTGCTCTAATTAGTCAGGAGTTATTGCAAGGCAAATAATTGCGGTAGATTCAACTTTGGCATGACATATATTACGTCCTGGATGCCTTTGCAAACCAAGTCAGAGAATTGATGAGGCAGGTGCATGGAGCCGAATTCCATATACGACTATTTACATCTGATTTAATTTAATTCAATTTCTTCTGGTTTCCAAAGACAAATTGTGAGCCATCTTCTCATTCATTTATTGAAAGCAATTGTGTGAGTTTAACCATATCTTAGTTAAGAATAATTTAACAATTATCTCTCGTAAAAATCCAAATTATTATATAATAACACATCCAAATATTCTGTCATATTGGAGAGTTCGATGCTGCAGTCACTTCCATGTTTCCTAAATGCTGTTTTACTAAATGTACTTGATGATAAAAAACAAATGTTTTAAGTGCCGTTAGCTGCTAATGCGGTTAACGTCGCTAACGTTAAACCAAGGGCCTTTTTTTTTTTTTGTCACAATACATGTATGACGTCATGCAAGACAATAACACCCGCCATCGCCCCATTAGACAACGTGTTGCTGACGCGTTCCGCTGCCCCACTCTCTCCAGAAGAGGCGGTGAACGAGGTGAAGCGGCAGGCCATGTCGGAGCTGCAGAAGGCCGTATCGGAGGCGGAGCGGAAAGCTCATGACATGATCAGCACCGAGCGAGCCAAGATGGAGCGCACGGTGGCTGAGGCAAAGCGCCAGGCGGCCGAGGATGCACTGTCAGTCATCAACCAGCAGGAGGACTCCAGCGAGGTGAGCACACACACACTCACACACACACACACACACACACACACACCCAGATCCAAAGGCAGGTAGACACGCAAGAACGCACACACACACACACAGATCCAAAGGCAGGTACACACGCAAGCACGCACACACACACACGCAAATAGATAGACACAAACTCACACACATGAATACACAACGATAACACACATATTTACACATGCACGCATGCACAAGGGGCACACACACACACCACACATACACCCACAAACAAGCATAATTCGCATTTGAATGAGGTTTGTCATCAAATTTGTCAACAAATATGCAGATGAGAGCCCCGCTGGCTCACCAGGTAGAGCGCGTACCATTAAGGCTTAGTCCTGATCTCACCCTCCCGGGTTCGATTCCTGCCTGAGGTACTTTGCTGCCTGTCCCCCCCTCTATCTCCCATGCCTACCTTTCTATCGCACTCTTTCATGATGAAAAAAGATGCATAGAAAGCGTTTAGAATTGATCTAATTCATAGAAAATGTTCTTAACACCAAATCTCTTTTCGCAAATCAGCCAGGCCAGTTCTGCCTTGCATCATGTGATCAGAGCCTTGGCTGGTCAAGTCAGGCGTCTCCCTCTGCCCTTTCGTCTTCCCGTAGAGGATCCGCTAGAATGTTTACAGAGGTGTTAGCAATTCAGCTGGGAGGAAATTAGGGAAGGAGCTTTGGGTTGCTAATCACGATGGGAGGCCCTGACGTTTAATCAGTAAAGTGAAGGGTGGTTGTGGGTGTGTGGCACACAGCTGACATTAATTGCAGGAGGGGATGTTTATGTGACGGAGGCAAAGGGAGGTCTGAAATAAAAGAGAGGAGAAGCAGGCGTTGTGAGCTGTTTGCAGCGGTGGACTCCTGCTTCCTGGGGATATGCCGCCGCCTCCCCAAAGTTTCTCTGTGGTTTCAGGATATATTTAAAGTGGACCTTAGTGTAATTCAAGATGGATTTCGTAAGATCTGGCCCCTGTGGTCGTTTGTTTAAATGTCTTGGGAACATATGTCTGTTTCTGCCATGCGCCACCTTGATAGTTTATGCTAATTATATGTTCTGTGTAAACCACGTATCACTTTGATGTTCCCGCACTCATCCTATATCGGTTTCATTCATACTTGTTCATGTGTTCACAGAACATTTAGCATTACTCTTTAACTTAATACAAATTCACAATAAAAACAACACCAATAGATGATTTCAACAACCTTACACAGAATTTTTGACTTTTTCGGCACATCAACACATTTGCTTGATGATCCCCGTCTCTGATCCTCCAGAGCTGCTGGAACTGCGGTCGTAAGGCCAGCGAGACGTGCAGCGGCTGCAACACAGCGCGCTACTGCGGCTCCTTCTGCCAGCACAAGGACTGGGAGAAGCACCACCACGTGTGCGGCCAGACCCTCCAGGCCCAGCAGCAGCAGCAGCAGCAGGCCAGCCAGCAGCAAGGGGGGGGTGGCCCCGGGCCTGAGACTCCGGCCCCTGTCAGCTCCTCCGCCTGCACCCCTAGCAGCGGTGCCGGGAGCCCGGCGACCACCCCGCCCGCCACGGCTGTCGCAGCCCTGTGCTCGGTCCCTCCAGGCCCACTTTTGACCACGGCCCTGGACGGAACGCCGCGCCAATAGAGGCGGGAGGACTCCGAGACGGAGGACGGACAGCGCCAAAAAGAAGAAAAAATAAAAAACGCCCAAACTCGGTCCTGTGCTCTTGACTGTGAAACCCCCCACGCCATTCTAAGCAGCACAACTCTCTCAATTTGGCTCTCAAAGATGCTGAACAGGTGGGAACAGGAACAGAATGGTCGATTTTATTTTGCGCTCCCTTTGTCATTAGCAGCAGGAGGAGAAGGTCCATACTCGGGTCATATTGACTTGCCCTGACTTATATATACAAAGATATTCTTTGTTTTTAATTATTCATTATTGGTGTCCCTTTTAATTGTTACTATGCTGATTATCGTTGTCTTTGTTTGTCGTTGTCGTGGCTGTTCTGATTATTGTTGACATCATTGTTGCTTATCTTCCATTTTATTGGTGTAAATATGAACATAAGAGA
Organism: Gadus chalcogrammus; assembly: GCF_026213295.1. Classification (NCBI taxonomy): domain Eukaryota; kingdom Metazoa; phylum Chordata; class Actinopteri; order Gadiformes; family Gadidae; genus Gadus; species Gadus chalcogrammus. Next base: position 19,849,057 of record NC_079433.1, on the reverse strand, counting down.
CTAAGGGAGCTCAAGAGAAGAACGACCCTTTATTATTATTATTTTTTTTATTATTATTTCCCTCCTAAACCTGGGACATGAAACATGTTGACCTCAAGAAGACACTTTACCAAACAATATACCAAGGACTTTTGACTAGCTAGCATAGCTAATCTTTTAGCGACTGACATTGTATGTAAAGAAAGGTATTACAACTAAATAATAACCTGCCAAACAAAGTATGCCGGACAGACATACAGAAAGAAAGACACGAGGGTTGGACTGGATCTCTTACCCAGCGAGACCTGCCAAGGAAAGGCAGATGTGCAGCATATTGCGAGGAAATCCAGATGTTTGCCGCAATGTTATTCCCTCTGACTTCGAATAATATCCAGGTCAGTGGGCCGGGAAACACAAAGCTGTCTCCTTGGAACAGTGTAAAAATGAACCATTTCTTGAACAAGCAGCACACAAAAATGTATATGGATATACCGAGGACAGGTTTCAATTGTGCAAATTTTGCCGGGACAACTCGAGGAGTTCAGTTCCTCACATCAGTAGGAAAGCAGAACGGCTGTGGTCAAACAACAGGAAGTCTTTCCTCTAACGTTCCTGTCACTTCCCAAACCCATGCTCTGGAAACAGATGATTTTTGTTGTTGTTCTTCATCTGCTTCTTCCTATTTTCCACTGTAGATGTCATGGTGTGGAACACTTTTGTCACATGGTGTGGCAAAATGGTTATTTCCTGTATCTGTGTTGGATATTTGTGACGACGAATAGCACCCGACCTCGTCACAAGAACTTCCCTTATCCCTCTCTCTTTCTCAACCCTTCTATCTTTCTCAAGCTAGTGTGAAAAGAGATAAGAGAAACAGAAGTGTTGTCCACTTCTGGGCTGATTTTCTATTCTGTGTATAGGTGGTGGATCTCTTGGTGTCCATGTTTTATCCTCCCCTTCTCCCATTTTTTTTCAAGAAAAGACAAGCTATATCTCAGAGCTGCTAGACCAGCCCATATCTTTTCTGAGAAGCTAGCATGTTTCACGCGGAATGCTAACCTAAATGTTTGTACAAGGGACGTACATCAATGTATTTGCACTGTCACAGAGGACATTTCAGCATGCTTCTTTTGTTTTTAGCACAAATGTTTTGTTGTTATAGAGCCATTTTCCACAGACCAATTCTTTGTACATAGTGCTGGTGTATCTGATCTGTGAATTTTTTCCTTTTTTTTTGTAATGTTGGGTAAATGTAAAATCACAAAATTTAGTAATTGTAAAACATATTTCTCTCAACATGCTAAAGAAAGCTGTGGTAGCTTCTTTCTTTTGTTTTCGAGTAACTGACAGTGCATGCACATTATGATCGTTGGTTAAATATATGTTATTTTTTAGAAAAACACAAAACCACACAAAAACAACAGAAAAATAGAAACTACTTAAAAACATTGCTTTCCAAATTCCAAGGTGTATATCTAATTGACAGCTTTAACATTGCACCAAATTACAAACAATAAAAGCAGAAGAGATAAAAAAAAATACAATTACCACAGAAGACAGCCAAAGACCGACAACAAGGACCAAAATCCTGACTTAGATTATGTACAAAAGAGGTAAATTCACTCTGACTGTTTGTTATTTATTTCCATAATGTTAACTTGTGGCTTTATTCATTAAGAGAAAGAAAAAAAATCACCATTAGTTACACTTTGTTACTTAAACTCTATCTGAAAAGGTTCTGGATTTGTGCAAACCAGTGGTAGACATCTTATGTTGTAAAATGATGTTGATGAAAGCATTATGGGAAAGTTTTGCAGCAAAGGTTAAATTTGAACTGGAGCAATAATGACCACTACCACTTAAACACTAATTATTTCTGAGACATACCCATTGAGTTAAATTATAGATCATAAATTAATTTAAACTTTAAAGCAGTAAAGTCTGTCATCCCAAAATATGGGAATATGGGACAGCTTCATTCTATATGTTTTTTTCTTTATTTTTTTATTTTTTAGTGTGGGGATGCAAACTTTTCCACTTTATAAGCCTATCCTAACAAACCTTTTTTTAAGCCTACCAATGCTAAATCCAACAAACCTTTTGAGTTGACAGTGAGGGAGCACTTCAACCTGACACAAAAACAGCTCCTTTTCTCACCTCGGTGCTATACAGAAGCGTGTCACTGAATTCTGACCTCAAGGAACAATGGGAGGCCATTAAAGGTTCTGGGCATTTATTTAATTACCCACAATCTCCTCTCTTCCTCAACTCTCCCTTGTTGTCTAAATCCACCAAACGAACACCTGCTTGTTTTTTTAAAAAGGGTTACCAAATCCAAAAAAGGGTGTTTTACACCATACTTCTCAGAAGCTGTGACGAGATAGCCAAGCTGTCTTTCACATCAGTGTATTCGAAGATATACCAACAAATAACGTACGTTTTTCGTTCATCAGGGCTAAAACCTGGCTTATCAACAGAAAAACAAACAACAAAAAAGCGAAAAGATGACATGCGTTATTCCTCGATAATTCTTGGAGATGTTGAACAGTTTTTATTTTTCTTCCCTCCTTTATGTGTGTGTTTTGCTGCCAATTCCTCGGTGGCAAACAAGTCTCAAGTCTACCTCTTACAGCACGATAAGAGCAGTCGCCACGCTGATACTGGTCTAGTCGAAACCAAATGGGCACAAGAGAACAGGAAAAATAAAAAATTTAAAAAGAATAAAAATAAAACAATATCCAAAGTCAAGCTCATACAGCTGCAAAACCATATCACTACTTGGTAACAATGCAGACCTCATTGATAGATACAAACAAACAAAAATGTTACACAAAAGAAAAAGATAAAAATGTTAATAAAAAATACTTGTGTCATGTTCTTTTATGCCTGTGGCGTTTCTGAGATACATCAACGTTTTGAATTGTTTAAAAACAAATTAAGATATGTGCAAATTTGAAGAGAAGAGCTGTCGAATTCAAATGCAGTCCCGTCGAAAAAAGGGTCACGAATGAGAAATCGTATTTTTATTTCTTTCACTCGTTTAACTTTGAAACCCCTTCACCCTTTCTTATTTTCCTCTCACTCTTCTCTCTGTTTGTGAAGATACGCACTGAACCAATGCTTTTTCACATATTGCTGAAGTGATTCAAAGTGGGGGAAGGGTTTTAAAAAGACAATGCTTGTCAAGAAAATAATTTAAAAAGGCTATGAATTTAAGCATGCCTGTTTTTCACAATTGGTGAGGGAACGGGTTTGGCAGTGGGTATTCAACTTCCTGGTCTTTTGGGAATTTGGATGGACAGTGTTTAACAGCAAACAGTGAAGACTAGCGTCCAACTGGGTTGTGGGGGTAGCACAGCTTTGGGGCGGGGGAGGGCCCTCTTGAGAAGAAGTTCGTTTTTAGGAGGGTCAAAAAAATGGAAACTCAAATGATTTGATGATTTGAAGTTGTTGTGCAATACTTAATTGAAACAGGGAGACAACGGCCAGCGTCGAGGTCTCCTTGACAGCTTTTCCTGAGGGATATGTCAGAGCTGTGGTTTTTTGTTGACATTTTCTTTCCCTTTTTCTTTTACTTTCAAATTTATTTTGTATATTTTTTTGGGGCTGTAAACTATGGTCTGTTGGTCTGTGAACCTTTGCAGTATAATTCTGGTATTGTTCTCTTTACGGTGTAATAAATATGTTAATACCTGCCTTGGAGACTGGAGACTCATGTTTTGTTTTATTACATGTAATTTGAGTTATCTCCTGAGAAAGCCGAATAATGTATCACATTTTTCGTTAAATACACAGATTACGTTTTTCCAAATTTTACAACAAACAAGTGTTTGCTTTGCAACCATACTAATCAAACAGCCGTCTGGGATCTATTAATTATTACGTTAAAAATATTGTGTTTTCCTTGCAACCACACTAAGCACAAATTAAACATCTGATCAACTACTTAGACCGCTGTCACTTCTTTTTCAGCAGTTGCGCAATTTCCTAACATATTTAGAAAATATTATTACTTTATTACCCGGCTCTTCTTAATGCTGTAGAATGCTCCAATCACTTGAATGGGCCTTCCCAACTTCTAGCAGTCAAATGTGTTTTAAAAACTGACCATTGCTGAGCATATATTGACCGCTGTCAAGGAAAGTGGATTTTTTGCCTCTGATTCACGTCTTTCGTCTCACTCCGCAAGTAGTCCGGTAAGTTATCAACCCCAGCGTTTTCGGTTTTTAAGCGACGTCAACGTCTTTTGCAAACTATTTCTCTGCTGATCAACACTATGAATGGTATGTCAAGTTTTTTTTTGTTTCGGCAAATAGCCGTGCAATAAGCGGAATAATGTATAGAACGCTGGTCATTATCGAAACTTAGCCCCTTCAGAGCGAAGCTCAACGCCTCCGGTTCGCGCCGGTGTCCGATTCGCCCTGTCTGGGCTTATTTTCCCGATAATGACCGGCGTTCTATACATTGTTCCTTACATATTATACAACTAATGCTATTAAAGAACATTTCATATTAAGTGGCAAACACATGCTTATTTGTAGGGGCTTAACAGTGTTTTAAATTAAGAAGTATAAGTAGTATTTAATGAAGTACATTTTTGGATTGAAAACTAAGTAGACCTCATTTTTAATGAGGCAATCTCAAAGATCCCCATCTCGAAGATCTCCAAAGATTTTAATTTAAACAAATGTCTTTTAAGTCACTGGGCCCTATTTTGACGGTCTGAAACGCAGGTGAGAAGTGCCAAGCGCAAATAGCTTTGTGGGCGGTTCTATGGCGATGTTCCTATTTTACCGGCGCAAAAATTAATCTTGCGCCTGGCGCAAATCTAAAAAGGGTTGGTCTGAAGTAGCCTAATTACCCGTAGTGTGGTTTGGGCGTAACGTGCAATAAACCAAGAGAGTGCCAGCTCCCATCCCCTTTAAGAGCCATGAGCGCATTTGAATCTGACGAGTTGATATTTTGACAGCGCGTCTACAGTCGCAGATGCACATGAATTTCAAACTTCAAATGGCTCAGTTTATGGCCAAATAATATTGCCTAATTCACACATGGAATAAGGTTTTCTTCCATAATTTCAGAAATACTGAGCCCTCAAATACATTTTGGCAAAGAAAACTTAACACACATATGATATGCGGTAACTGTGGTTCAATTTAATGATATACGCAGTAGATTATAAACATTGTTTCTTATCAGTATTATGTGCACTATCGTTATCGACTTGTGTTCCTAATATGCATGTGTCCCCCAGTTAATATACATTGCCATGGACTGTATTATGCGTTGCGTGTTTAGTTTGCGTGTGTTTAAACAGATGGACGCACACACGCACGCCCGCATTCATTCATTCTTTTTAACACTCACTCGCGGTAAAACAATGTTTTCTCACTATCAAATATCCATCAATCCTAAAAATTATGGGCATGTACACGATGTCTGTGTCAAGAAAATATGTGTTTGCTGTACGGTGTTTGCAGATGGATTGATTTAAAAGTATAACTTATTACCGCTGCATCAGCTGTTCTTTCCCAAATAATTTACCAAGAATGTGTGGCTAGGTAGATGAGAGAAGCAAAGTGTATGAGCGAGGTGCACAAGCAACATTATGCATGCGCCATTAAAATAGCATCTGAACAACGCGCCACTGACTTTAAACCAGGTTTTTCCTGGTTTGTGGCGCAAGTGATTTCTGAAACTGCAACATAGCACCAGGGAAAATTTGTGCCAGAACACGCCTCCTCCTTTCGCCGAACCGCCCCTGGGGGCGCAAGATCATTCCCTAATTTACCGACGCATGGCGCAGGAGGGAAAAGAACACTCTGCGCCAGTGGCAAACTAGCAACGACACATGCGCCAGTGAGAAAGTCAATTGCGCCGGATGCAAGATAGGGCCCCGTATCTTTCAACAAATTAGGTAAATTAGGTGATTGAGCTTATGGCCCACTAATAGCCCTTGCATTTCAGTATTATGAATGTTGTGACTCAGTTAGTGACGCGTTTTCCATTAGCCAGCAGTGGTTGTTGCCCCAGAGTGGGTATGGCAGAGCTACTGCAACAGACTCTCTTCAACACCCTTGTGTGAGTAGCAGTATACTGTTTTATTTTTACCAAGGTGCAGCCAAAGAGAGCAAATGGAGATTGCTCCTGATTGCTACCTAGAGTACTGAGACAATTTTCTAAAGCCAAAAAGCAAACCCCTTATACCTACCCTGAGGTTAGGAATCTAAATCAACCCTGAAATATAACCCTAAAAGGGAAACCCGGTTTTAAGCAGCAAGAATGCATCTTAAGCTGCTTTATTGCTATTAATGTAATAAACTTTAAAGCTCATGTGTTAGCCACAGACAAGGAGAGAGAGGATATGTTCTCAACAGAATAAAGTTTATCAATAGTTTTGGTGAATGCACCCATCATTTTTTCTTCTTTGTTGGATGAAGAAGTCAGAAAATTAGCTGGGACATGAGATCCTCCCCATCTGAAGTCTTAACTCTTGGTGGTGAGGGTGTAAGATGTTTAGTTTCAACTGTAACTTACTCCTGCTGCGGGAGTCCTTGATTAGGTTCTCATAAATAACCCCACAGCTTAAAACCAAGCTGCTAAAGATGTAAGAAACATCTTAAATCATTGTTTGAGATTGTTTATGATGTGCTTTGCTCTTATGGGATACATGGTTAAACTGAAAGGAAATGTAAAGTATGTAAACATAATATA
>NC_079433.1:19704864-19837364 GCF_026213295.1 Gadus chalcogrammus | reverse complement strand
AAGCTGCTTAGCAGGTGTGCCATGGGGAGGGGTTGAGGGTGTAAGGGGGAGATGGGGGAGATGGGGGAGGAGGGAAAGGGACATAAGACATAAGGAGGATCCACACCGCTTCATTATGTCTCCTGGGGTTTGGTGAAAACTCGTCTTGAGAATTCAAAAAAAGAAAAAGAGATTCCCTCGCCTTTTCTTTCCAATGCTCTGCTCCCTGCCCACCTCCTTCCTCCTGTCGTCTCCCGCTCTCCTCCTCCTCACTTCCTCATTCTTGTATGATCCACCTTTCTGTAGCTCTGGATAAATTACAGCTGCCGTTGTTTTTCAGGACACACAAACACACACACGTACACACACTTGTACGCGCCTGCAGAATAACACAAACATGCACGTGTGAATGTTCTTATGAACAACGTTTCACAACAATGTTTTGTACTCTGATTTTTGTTTTGTTCAAATCTCCGGAGTAAAGCACAGTTTGCACGATTATAATGTCTAACGAGGTATTATTATAACCTAATAACATTAGACTTTATAATGTTAGCCCTCATGACTATAATTCAGTTTTTCTTTCATTAAACTTCTATTACAGTGAATGCATATAATTTAAAAAAAAATGGGAGAAACCCGAAAAATATTAAGTAGTATAGCCTACCTTACAGTGATTCAACACATGAATATAAACATACATATATTGAAAGATATATATATATATATATATATATATATATATATATATATATATATATATCTTTAAATATATAGGAACTTAGTTTTGAATCAACTATTTTAATTGATAAATAATCAACCGTCTTGATTTTCTAAAGGGATAGTGAGCTTAAAGTTTCTGTGTGAAATCGAATATGAATTGCTACAAACGGTGGTGTGGGGGGGTGTATTCTCTCTGTTCTTTCATTAAACATCAATTAGAGTGTGTATAATTAAACGATTATTGGGTGAAACTCGAGAAATGTAGACTTGCTAAAGAGTATTCTCGCACCACCCTGTAAGCGGGACTTCCACTAACTCCCACGTTGACACCGTCAAGCCATCTTTGTGCATGTGTCTTCATCTTTGTGCATGTGTTGTCATCTTTGTGCACTTGTGTGCTTGAGCATGTATGTGTGCGTGTCTCGCATTCAATTACTTTCCTACTTTCCCGGTTCACGCACGTTTGTGTGCAGGTGTGTAGTTAGTTCATGTACTTGCATACCAATCTTGGTGTGTGTTAGCTACAATTCAACAACTTTCTTCCCTTCAAGTTTCAGGCGTGTTCATGCGTTTGTGTGCACGTCCACAGGTGCACGTGCACTGCCAGCATGCGAGGCGGTCAGGAGGCGTGCTCCCTGGCAGGCAAGGTGATTGATGCCTAATTAGGGGTGAGCGAGAAAGCCAAACACACACGGCTGTCTATACTAGGGCTCCAGCACATGATGGATGACAGCACAGCCAAATACCTACACACACACACACACACACACACACAAACACACACACACACACACACACACACACACACACACACACACACACACACACACACACACACACACACACACCCTCTCACACACACACACACACACACACACACACACACACACACACACACACACACACACACACACAAACACAGATACACACGCACATATACACACACACACTCACATGCATACATTCACCAGGTACCAACCCCTTTTATTCATGGGTGCGTGTGTGTGCTTGCCCATGTGCGTTTGTCTGTGTGAGCACATGTGTGTGTGTTTAAAGCCGACCAGGTTACCAGCCAACCAACCAAAACCCCCAGCCCCTCTTGCCAACCTCTCACCTAGACCACAGTGGATCTAGTCTTCTCATCAAAGCTCGTAACATCTTGGAGCTCTCTCTCCCCACGTCCTCCTGTGTTCCCCGTGCCACCGGAGCTGATTCCTGTACTGATCCCACAAAGCAGCCTTCTCAAAGAAAACAGTTTAGCGTGACGCGCAGCAGGGGGCATCACACCCCTGTCACTCATACAGTCATCCCACTGTTTCCGCCTCCAATGCCCATATTTCCATCCCTTCCCATACCATTACCACAGCGACAGTGGGTGGGCGGGGGGGGGGGGGGGGGAGCCTATAGACACTGCGGGAAGCCTCGTCTGAATCCAGGCAACATATGGATTAGAGCTGATGGAGATGCATTGAATCTTCCACGGCGCAGTGTGACGCCTGATGAATGAGGCTGTATGTTAAACTTGACCTTGACTGTGACATTGTGTGCGTGCCACTTGGCTTTAAGACCCCCGCCTACGCGCGTTGGTTTATCATCCCAACGTTATACATTCACTGTCTATGCTATGGGCTGATGTATGACAAATATATATGTATATATATAGTATGTTTATGAACATATATATACATAGATTAACATAACAGTGTAATTAGGTAGAGTTTTAAGATGCATATGAATCATTAAAATATTATTTGTCATGTTGCCAGCAATTAAATAATAAATAATCCAAGTGACTTTGTGCTATTCACAAGTGATGGTTGTTCCCCTCTCTGTGTGAAGTAAAATATGAATTGCTCAAAATGAGGGAGGGTGAGGTGGGTGTGTGCCTATAACTCATCTGGCGGTGAAGGCACAGATAATTGATAATGTTAAATTAGGTGCGTGGGCCACATATCAAGAATAGAAAGTGACTGAGGGCCGGCCCGCGGAACATTTACGGAGCGTTGAAGATTGATCCAACATCAAGTGACTCGTGATCTATCTCTCCCCAGCCAAGGAGAAGCGTCTGTGTTGGGTGATAAATCATTGAAGAAAAAACAGTCCCTCGCCTCTCCCACACTCTCTCTCCATCTATCTATCTCGCTCTCTTTCTCTATTTCCATCCATCTCTCTCCCTCCCCCCCCCGCTCTAATTGTACTCTCATTCGGCTCGTATGGATTCATAGATTTGTCTCTCTTTCTCTCTCCCTCTCTCTCTTTCTCTCCATACTATCTTTGTCTCTCGCTCTTTCTCATTTAGTCAGGAAAGAACAGAACAGGAGAGATAGCAAGAGAGTGCAGAACTATCGCTCAGCAAGAGAGAGAGAGAGGAGAGATACGGGTGAGTGTGTGAGTAAGTGCACTGGCGAGGACTGGTGTTCGGTTGGTCGCTTGGTTGGTTGCCACGGACACGGTTGATTAATTAGGTGGGTTGGGCGGGTAGACGACGGGATGCCCACAAGCACCTGGAGAGCTCCTAGAGCGATTTATATATTATTGTTGAGCCCCCTGTTCCTCATTCCTGCCCACACAACCCCCTCAAACCCCTTATTCTTTACCCTTTGTCTTGTGGTATCATCCCACTTTCCTCCCTCACACACACACCCCTCTCTCCCCTCTCTCCTTCTCCCTCCCTCTGCCTCCCTCTGCCTCCTTCAACTGAATTCAGCTGTACAGCACCTGGACCCCATCTGGGGGGGGGGCTGAGAGAGAGAGAGAGAGAGAGAGAGAGAGAGAGAGAGAGAGAGAGAGAGAGAGAGAGAGAGAGAGAGAGAGAGGGAGAGAGAGAGAGAGAGAGAGAGAGAGAGAGAGAGAGAGAGGGAGAGAGAGAGGGAGAGAGAGGGAGAGAGAGATGGGGTAGGGAGAGGGCTGTGTTCTAACCATCTCTCTGAGGGACTAGGAGTCAGTTGGGGGGATAGAGGAGGAGCAAGGGAGGTAGAGGGGGAGGGAGGGAGGGAGGTGCTGGGTGGGGATGGGGGGAAGGAGGGGGAGGAGAAATAGGGGAGAGGGGGTGCCAGAAAGGGATGGATGTAAAGGAGAGAAGATAGGAAAAGAGGCGAAAATAAACGGTATGTTAGACAAAAGGGGCTGAGTGTGTTGGTACGGTCGTGGGGGGGGGTCTATAAAGAGGAGTGTGTATGGTCGTAGGTTAGCGGCAGCAGCACAGCGCCAGCCAAGCGTTTAACGTGACTCTGTAATGCTACGGGTGATTTGGGACCGTAGCACCATCGAGGGTCCACTAAGCCAAACGATGCAAATGCATCCAGCTGCAGTTATCAGCTGCCTGCTTGTCCCCGTTATCAGGGCCTGGTTGGTTTGGTCTTCCATGAGGCCAAACAAACGCTCTAACAGGGTCAATCCCAGATATCATTTCAGCCAGAAGAGAAGTCTGATATGAGCCCAGGAATAGTCATTCATTCGATAGCATTCATATAAGGAATACAAATTACTTTTACATGTCCATGTATTAAAAGATAAGACAAACAAAGTGCCTCCTTTATGCAAGAAGGGACAATGTTTGTGATGCAAAGCACCAGATCACCGACATTACTTGTGGGTGTGATAGGACAAGTTGAAGTGTTTACAGTGCTGCACATAATAAGGTATTAGAGGACAGTATACAATGGATGATTTGCAAAGTCATGCATTTATTAGTCATAATTACAAAATGACAAAAACTGACTCAAGTCCAGGAACCCGCAAACTGTCAACCAATCATTTTGATCCAAAGCTATTTATTGCTGAGCGGTTCATTTATGGAATCAAATTTCATTGAAAATGTCAAAACTCTTCGACATTGTCAAGTCAGCTCTGCTTGGGATAATTTGTGGAATATGCAGGTTTCTTTTTTTCCCTCCATAGTATTTCCAAAAAAGAAAAGTCATTGTTTTATAGATGGACGATGGATGGATGACCATTGTCCGGGGGGTGTCAGGTGAGCTGTCGGGGTGTCTGGAGAGTCCGGGGGATCAGGGTCAACTATTACTGCTCGATCTGATTTAAATGCTTCAGATAAGCAGTGGCAGCCAGCTTCCCTGGACAGATGCTAACCCAGTAGCAATGTGTTGCATGATAATAAACCACAGACAGATTCACAAACACCTATCCTAATGGATTCAGGGTATGGTATATCCTCTATCAAATGCTAATAGATTGCGTGTGTGTGTGTGTGTGTGTGTGTGTGTGTGTGTTTGTCTGTGTGTGTGTGTGTGTGTGTGTGTGTGTGTGTGTGTGTGTGTGTGTGTGTGTGTGTGTGTGCGTGCGTGTGCGTGTGCTTGCGTGCGTGCGTGCGTGCGTGCGTGCGTGCGTGCGTGCGTGCGTGCGTGCGTGCGTGCGTGCGTGCGTGCGTGCGGTGTGTGTGTGTGTGTGTGTGCGTGTGTGTGCGTGTGTGTTTGTATCCTTCTTCCTCTTTTTCTCTCTCTCAGCCGCTGCTGCAACATCTTGAATTTTTATCCGAGTCGACCCACTGATTTTATTTTGTGCCATCGCATTCTCTCGCTATTGTCGAGTGACAACTTGGTCCCATTGATACACCGTTCATAAGTCTCTAGGCTGTCGATCATCTGTCTGGATACCTCTCTCTGTCTCTCTCTCTGTCTCTCTCTCTCTCTCTCTCTCTCTCTCTCTCTCTAAATATATACTGTCTGTAGCTTTCTTGCTCTCTCCAATCCACAACAAATGTTTGACCAAGCTGTCCCCCACTGTGTTATGCAGCTCAATTGCCGCCTCCTTCTTCTTCGGTCGGCCTGACATGATGCATGGGCTCTGTTTAATTATAGAGATGCTGAATAAATATTTACAGATGGCCGATCAGTCTTCGCGGAGACACCGGGCCCTGGTTGTGATTTATGAAGCAGTCGGTGCTGATGGCGGAGGAGGAAAAGCAGTTGTCACTGTTTCTGTATGGAGGCTGGATGCATGCAGTACCATGTGACTAGCCTAGTATTCATTTGGATCCCCCTGAGGTTTTTGAAGAAAAAGATTTCATTGGATGGTTCCTGAACCGAAACCTTACATTGGCTTCCCATTTAACAAAAAAGTAAAGAAGGGTTTGTGTACATTCACCGAAAGTGACTTTTGGAGATTGTTTTCAAAACATTAAGTTGTTGTATTTGCTTGTTGTTGTACTGAGGGGAAATAAAGGGTGAGCATTATGAGAGATACAAACAGATATTCAGCGGATTTTTGCAGTCCCTGATAGAGCTTTTCAGCAAACATCAGATCATCAGTATCTGTTAGGATGAATATATACAACTAATGACCCAATGCCATGGCTGTGGCAATAGTGGATGGTAGGTCGCAACATGTAAAGGATGGCTGCTGCTATACTGTAGATATTGATAAATTCAACCATGTTTTTCACATAGTTTTAAAGAGCATGCAAATGTTTCCTTTTTATGTAATGTTACACGAAATAATCATGTACTGCATATTGTCTTTGGAATAACTTTGACTGCGTGTGTGTGTGAGTGTTTGTGTGTGTTTGACGTGTGTATGTGTGTGTGTTTGTGGGCGCGAGAATGCGTGTGTATTCTTTTATGCGCGCATACATGTGATTGCTGGCTTGTTTGAATGTGTATGCATATTCATATTTCAGTGTGTTCCTGGGCCTGCTGCATTATACTGCCCCCACCACCACCATCTGGTACCTGGTCAGCCTCGCTGCCCTCCAGAGGGCACCTGGCCAGCAGCTTGCTCACCTGGCCTCCACGGGCCCCCACAGCCCCCTGCCAACCTCCACAACTGGCCGGGGCCAGCACACCGCCAAGGGAAACAGATTGCAGGGAAGACAGCAACAAACCTGTGGTACGTTGTGTGAGACACTAAAGACAAACTAAAGAACTGTTTTACAGTTTTTTTGGTGTTTTTTGTGAAATCCACCTGGTAGACCTGGAAGTTTTCAGTCTACCAGGATACAGGGGGAAATAATGGACAGTTTAGACTCCCGGCTACGTGATAGTTTGTAGCCTCAATAGACTCTCATCAGATGAAATGACAGAAAGATGGCTTTGCCAGCCAAACAATAAGAATTTCTCAATTTCCTTACTAATCTTTTTTTTTGCATCAGCTGAGAGATTAACTCCCAACATAATCACACTTTAATCCACAATGCAGAATATCTAGCAGTGCCAGCTTCCCACTTCCATACCAGCTTGCGCCAGTCTGCGGCGGGTAGGCAGACGATGCACTTGGCACAGAATGCCAGCTTGTCCTCTGCTATCAATTACACTCCTTCCTCCCTGCAAGAAAGGTGCTCTTTGTACTCCATCACACACACAAACACACACACCGAGCTACACAGGTACTGTACACACAGACAGCCACACACGGCCGACACCCAGCGGACGCAGGGGGACAGACACCTGCAGAGTGTTTGTCACCTCTTCTGTTGGCATCTGCGACCGCATGGCATTGTGGGAGAGACGACCATCTGTTGTCACCGGGGCTGGATTGGAAAGGGCAAGTGGGCATGAGGCATCAAGCTGCTCATTCTGCTGGCGGCTGCCGTGTGAGGTGTTGTGCTGCTATGTCGCTGCCGTCCCCGCGCATTCCAGAGGCTCTTACCAAAGTTGCTATTCCAAACAACTATGTATATAACGCCATTGTATACATACGGTTGATCCTTATACAGTTTTAAATGATGATTCACGCATCGTCAAATTGATATATGCATGCTGAACCTGTATGTAGACATCCCACCCCCCCAAGTAAGTGCAAATCAAGGCAAAATATATTCACACTAATAGCTTTGGTTCATTTTATACAGGCACTATACGAGGAGTTTATTAGCACTTTACAGTTGTATTTGTTATGATTTTATGAAAGAGACAAACATGAGTTGGTGTGAAGATCGTGACAATAACCATGTTCCACATGCGCAACACTTGTCATTTGACAGTAGTTGATAGTTGCAGTAAATGCAACTGCCTTAATTGTTCCTTGTGGGACTGTTTTACTTAGATAAAAGCAATAAAGCAAACTCTATTTAGTTAGCCTAATAATATATGGAGGTGAAAAATGTGCGCAAAGGAAGAAAAAAGAACTGTGTTACATACAGCTTTTGACAGTGCTGGGTCTATGTTTAATGAATCAACACAGAAGAAAGTAAGCACTGGTAAAGACCATTAAATGAGTAATGCGTTATGAGGTCAAAATATTTACCCTTTTAGCAGTGTCACCATTCATGCCTTGTGAAAATGTCTTACTGAAAAGATAAATTGGGATGCTAGCACAACTAGGGATACATAAAACAAGCAAAATCGATTTCATTGTGAAGTGAAAACAATGCAAAATACAAATTCTACACGTGGCAGCTAAAGACAGAGAAGAAAGGATACTATTCCACATTTCCTGAAGAACATGTGTACAAATGTTACTAGAAAAACGATGGTTCCAAAAAACAAGAAAACGACTATAAGGCAATTCTGTCATCCGTTGGATGAGTGAATTGCTTTATACATGCCTGAATGTAGTCATAATATCGATGTATAACTCCAAAAAATACCCGAAGAGGTTATTGTCAAGACAGAAACATTTATTGACTAGCCTGGTAAATTAAAATGTGGCAGCTAAAGTCTGAGGAGGACACTAGGCCACATAGTCCTAAAGAACATGGGTACAGCCGTACAAACACTGGGAGTCCATACAAAAAAATAGAAATAGACTTGAAGTCGAGAAAGAGAGAAAACAACTGAAACTACCAATCTAAAGCATGCCTTAACCCATATCCTCCTAAAAGGACATGTGTTCAGTTGTTGGTTGACTGCTCGCTAGTCTTGCACCATCCCGCATCAGGGACAGATGTTTGGCCAGCCAAGCCTGCGGCGCCACAGGCACTGTGTGTTGTAGAGCAGATGTTGCTATACCTGGTGTCCCCGGCCGCCTGCCGCTCCGTAACGCTGGCCATGCACCGACGGCAGGTCACCTGACCCACATGCTGGGCTTCCAGATTGTGTGCTGCTGTCAATCACCTTGACGAAGCGACTGCGATGGAGATGTTTGGGACGTAAGCCGGAGAGAGAGCTCATGGGGACGACCCATCCGGACGTTTAGAGAGCTGAGAATTTGTAGGTGTAGTATTGTATGTGCTTCCACTTACAGATCGAGTAAGGAATCGTATATTTTGATAATCAGAAGGTAGTAAAACCAAGTCCAAAGAGTTTAACATTTCAAAAATGTTGACACAAAAGAGATGAGGAGCAAGGTGCTATATGGAGAAATGTCAATTACAAAATTCCAACACAATCAAACGCAACATGCCTTCTTACAGAGCGGGAAAATAGTTTTGAAGTAGGTTAACATCAAAAAGTTCTCCTTTTCAGCTTCCCATGCCTATATCTTTGCTGCCAGAATAATCACTTAGCTCTCTCATATGAAACAAACAGCAGCATGTAGGCCTACTCCGTCCTTCCCTATTAATATCAAATCCTCGTGTTCTCGAAAATATTTGAAGACCTCTCATGATAAACAGATGTGTTCCATTGAAGTCTCAGCGATGCGTGATTGTGTGTGTTTATTTAATATATTTTTTGGTTGCTGTTATTTCGATAACAAAGGGCGGGTGGTAGGGGTGGTGTGTTTGCGGCGTAAGTGGTACTGACCCAAAACTGCCAGAGAGAGAGAGAGAGAGAGAGAGAGAGAGAGAGAGAGAGAGAGAGAGAGAGGCCGTCCTGCCGACCGGGTTCTATAGTCCCCTTGCTCCCCTTAATGAGCAATGGCTCCATAATGGCGCAGTTTCCTCCTTCCAACCCTTAGAGGACAGCGCTCTTTTAGGGCCATTATTTATAGGGACGGGGAAGAAAATATATATTAAATCTAAAAATATATAGCTAGTGCGTATGAGTCACTATTGCTTCAGGTCAGAACTTCCAGGTCAGTCTAGCTTGATGAAGGAAAATCTGAAGAGTTGTTGTCTTGCACAATCTCTGCCATCTCTTTATTGATATGCATCAAGGACTGAAAGGGGGGAGGGGTGGTCCTTTCATCTCCTTTCTCATATTTGGTTACACATATTAGCTTTAATGGTCACACATCTGTTGTTACCCATCTGATAAAATGCTTAGAATTTATTTATGCCTATGAATTGTAATAAAGACAAATTATTCCTGACTTCGCCACATGCATTATCGCCTCAGTTCATCAGACATACCTCAACGATTTCGCGCATTGTTTAATTTTTAGGGAGGGGGGTGGGGGATATACATATATAGCGAGAGAGCGAGCGAGCGAGCGAGAGAGCAACACTGCCCTCGAGTGGCGGCCGTGCGATAAACCAACACAAAGGAATTGACGCCAGTAGCCGTCAAACAGACAACACCCTGGCCGTGTGCCAGCAGCGGCTCGATACAGCGATACGTCAGAGGCAGCCAAGCGAGACAATAGATTCCCCTGATTGGAGCGGTGGACTCTTGTGGTTGTGACACTGGCTCTGAGCTCTGAAAATCGAATGGCTGTTTTTCCCTCCTCATCCTCCTCAGAGCCACAGGGCAGCTAATACAGCAATCAATGCTACTCATTTGAAAAGCACCACTTATGTGTTTGTGTCTGTTTGTGTGCATGTGTGTGAGGAGAGTAGCAGATAGATACATAGAGACCAGAGTCAAGTCAGTACGCTGAGATGAGGACAGCAATCATAGATTTGTTTTGTGTGGGGACCCGCAAGGGTCTATCTGAAAAGGGAGAGGTTAAATGTCCCATTTAAGACATGTTATTGATAAGTTAAACGTATTACCCCGGCTTATGAGTGTCAAATAAGCAATATACGCACTAGCTACATTTTTGGTAAATAAGAATGTACCTACCGGAGAGGTTGCAGAGGAACACACCAATGATACATTAAGGTCAACCATCTCCGTAGAAAAAATTGTTTGAAACCAGTTTGAAATCAGAGGCCTATGGAAGACATTTTGACTGCAGCCGAGCACAATTTACCGATGTTCAAATACAGAACGTTACCTTAATATTTGAAGCTGCTAAGAAGTGTTTTCTATTCTGTCCATTAAGCAAACTCAACTTTGGGCCTTGTGTTTCTGTCAATAACCCACATATATCGCTTATGAAAATGATCATAACCTTGATAATTTGTTCTGAAGCTACTCTGCACTCTGGCTGGTTGTTCATTTTGAATTATTATTGATTGTATGCTTTGATTGTTCTCATCCGAATGTCTCCGTTGTATGACTGAATTGCCTTATAGATGCCTGAATGTAGTCATAATATCGATGTATGATGAAAAGGAAACGTTGTCCTTTTGAACCGTACCGTAAACGCTAAAGATCTTGTGTCTCAGAGGCTCTTAAAACCTTGTAGAACTTCATCTCCTGCGATTGCACCAAAATAAATCAGGAACCCATCACTCTAAAGACTTTCTAGCGCTAAGCCTTTCCAGTGACAAGACTGAAAAACAAAATACCCACATACCAACAAGATAATAGCAGTCATGGTGCAGAGATAACACTCTAACAAAGACGGTATGTAATGAAGCTACCACGGCACCTCTCTTCTTCCATACATCATCCTGACTGAACGCTCACCCCCCTCGCCCCCTCCGCGCTGCGCCACCCATAGTAAATGACAATTTATGCACCAGCTACTTTATCATTCTTTCCTCCCTTCATCCACCACCACCACCATCCCGTGAGGTAGCATCATGTGAGAGATCTTCTTCCACCCACTGCCCCCCTCCAACATCCCGACCCCACCCCCACGCCCCTCCCCTCTCCCAGTAATTATATCAGAGCGGGAGAATGAGTTCATTAACATATGCTGGGCATGTCAGGAATGTACAAGCGCCCCTTTTGTAGACGCTGTCAGCGTGCTGCTCGTCCTTATGCCGCCTCCTCTGAGGACGCCACTTCCTCATTTGCATACACGTCAATCAAGCCAGAATTTGTTTATTATAGATATACACTATCGAAAAACACAATCACACTCACTCTGCCTCCCGCTCTCTATCCCTCTGGATGTGGTGGTCAGAAAGGTTGTGTGGTGTAGAAGGTGAATGTGTTTAAGGGCACACTAGGGTTTATGTTAGCGTTGAATATATGGGAGAGACACAATGCATAGGAGGGGGAGGGCCAGGGGTGAGCTAGCAAACCGTCATTATCCCGACAGTGTGGGCGGGTGCCGCCTGGAACCGATTGTGATCGCATTAGTTAAAGTGTTCTCGAATGAATTCAGGCATTATTCTACATGCTATCCGTGTGCGTGGCTATTTATAATGCATGCTCATGGGAGAATGTGTGTATTTGAGGTCCTTTCTTGATCCAACTTGTAGAGCATGGCATTAGGCTTACACCAAATGTGCACATAGTTGACCCTGTGTGTGTGTGTGTGTGTGTGTGTGTGTGTGTGTGTGTGTGTGTGTGTGTGTGTGTGTGTGTGTGTGTGTGTGTGTGTGTGTGTGTGTGTGTGTGTGTGTGTGTGTGTGTGTGTGTGTGTGTGTGTGTGTGTGTGTGCATGCGGCCAGAATTCGAAATGGACGCCTGCCACCAGCCAATTGCGAATAGATTGGTCCTTTTGGCATTAGCTAAAAATCTCAGGGTTACATATGAAAACAATGACTTCCATTCTGGCAGTTAAAAATACCTCATTCGAAAGTGAGTTTTGGACCTTGTTTGCATGGAAATAGTGTCCCGAAAAAGTGTTTGTGGATGTTTGATTGTGTTCAATCTTTTTCACAAAACACTGGACACCAAAGCGACCGACAGACAGACTCGGCCTGGGGCCATCGAGCTGCTAGTGCCCCCCCCCCCCCCCCCCAGGAACGCTTGAGGAACCCAGCATCTGGCGTCAAGAGGACCCGTCCTGATCTGGTGGCCTTTCAACCCCACAGCTATTATCACGGAGACACTTCCGTGCACTGACCTATTTACTGCAGCTAAGGGTGCATATGCTATGTGTCTAGCACCGTCGAGCTCCAACACCAAGCTAAATCCAGCTAGTGAATTGTGTACGTAGAATGTTTCTCTGTTCAGTAACAATGATGTATGAATAGTTTGAATAAATAGAAACAACTTGCCTTGCTGCCATAGTTCCAGCTTAGGTCATTTTTAGTCATATTGCCACAGACAGACAGGAAGCAGTCATCAATCTGTGATAAAATGCATTATTTCAAAAACGGAAGCAGATGAGTTCTGAACAAATGATCATAATTAGTGAATATCGGGGACTAGCCCCCGAGACAGAAGGTCGAGGGTGCTATTCCCCACTATTCACGGAGGCTGTGGTGAATAATTGTTTTCGAATATATAACACGTGAGCACTCCAAAAATAAACAAGATAACACTTTCTGCCGGGATTTATTTGTTTTTATTAGCGGTTTATTTGTTTTTAAAGCGGGATATTTTGAGATGAAAACAATATCTAGAGTTTGAGATCTCAATCATGGGATATTGCCCAATATCCCGAGTTTAAGATCTCAATCATGGGATATTGCCCAATATCCCGAGGTAGCAAACACAATCAAATTGCGCCATCATAGGAGGGCCACAAGTAGCGTATACTAATGAAAATTATCATAAAAGATGTACTAGATTTCTAAATGGGCATGGAGGTGAATTGCGAAGTTATCATCAGTTAACAATCAATTAATCATATTGATTAAACTATGTAATAAAATCAAGACTTTTGAGGAAATAATCAACTGTAAGTCCATTTAAAGAAATCAAAATGTCTTAATAGTATACACTAGTATACATTATACACTTTTTCATACGTAGCATGCTTAGATGATGTGTGACCTTGTCAAGTTGGATTTGAAAGACCTGAACCCATCTCAAAATTAAATAATGATACCTTTTCGGTGATCAAGGGGATTAAACATGTCAAATGAATTAGTGTATTGTACAGTTACAGTATACAGATGTGCATCCATACACTTAACGTATTTACCACAAGCATTAAATATCCCTCATTCTCTTAATGATAACCATGTCTCAACCGCCACTGTCTGTCGGCTATGGGTCTCACCTTGCCCCAGCAACCATTATTCAGTTCTACAGACAACTGAAGTCCAGCCAAATCGCATATCTTTTGGTAGTTTAAAACATATTATGTTGGACATCTATATAAAAAAAACAATATAAAAAATATACAAATAAGAAATGGATGAATGCCAGACTTTAAGCACGGAATGAACAAGTTCGCTACAGGGAGTTTAATCTACATTATCTAAAGAAATATGGAAACCCGAGTAAGGATAGGAGAGAGGAAGGAAAAGAGTGCCCTTCTTTGTACCTGGTTCGATGTCTCCCCAACCCCCCCCCCCCAGAACGTGTCTTTACTGTGACTGAGGACCTGATGACCATGTCCATCAAGGCCTAAGCTCTGTCTCTCCTCCTCTCCGTCTCGCTCATTGTCACCACCGCTCGCTCTAAGTGCTCTTTCGCCCACATCACTTGGAAATTGATTGAAACAAAATGTCACAATTATGCCCTGTAGCTTGCCGCTTCAATTATTCATCAATTAGGGCCCGGTCTCTCTTTTCAATCCCTTTCTCCCTCCCCTTCTCTCTCTCTCTCACTCCCTCTCTCCTCCAAGCAGACTTTTCATTCAGTTTGCCTGAGATGTATGGATCCCCTGCTGTTAACCAGTCCAAAGTCATTAGTTTCTGGGTTTGCAATTAAACCTGATGCATAATGCATGAGGCTCCGGCGCTCTGCGGCGGCCATGGCCACGGCTACGGAACGAAGCTTCGCAAGCTCTAGAGGTGTGGATAGGAAATTAATTTGCTGAAATGAAGTTCTCTCCCTCTCTTCCTTGTTTCCTCCCTCTGCCTCCCTTCCTCACTCTCTCACCCTCCCTCACCGCCTCTCCCTCCCTCACCCATCCACGCACACAAACACACACCCTCCCTCTCTCTCTCTTTCACTTTTCTCTCCCTCTCTTTCTCCATCTCCCTCTCCCTAGGTCTCTCTCTCTCTGTCTCGCCCCGTTCCTCTCTCTTTCCTTCTTCCTCTTGCTATGTCTCTCTCTCTCATTGGCAGGTTGAACAGATGCTCCTATCTCTAGATAGAGGGCTTTTGAATCTCTGGGACCTCTGTGGAGGTAGATCAGTACAGGGGTCCCTTCAGACGCACACACATTAGGACCAATACATTATATTTCGTTTTGACGAATGGTTTGTCTACTCTCGGACCATGATGAAAACTATTTGTTTTAATTCAGCCCTTTTTTTTGCAATAGGTCACTTTTTGCAATAGGTCCAACCAGGCCATTATAATGAAAATAAAATAGTAGCTATTCATTTTTGGCTGCTACTAAGCCCCAATTTAACTTTTGTACAACAAATCACAACCAAATATAAATTAATAGTTTTCATTTTTAATTATTGATTTATTTTTACAAAAATAGTCATTGCCCAAATAAAAAGGCAAGTATACAAAACTAAAAACTGATATTAGGTGATCAATTTGTGTTGTACATGCTGTATTATTGCTCATATACATTCTATGTTGTTTTCTGACGCGCTGTGGTGGTTATCTACTGCCCTCTAGTGACCATCTTTGCATAGGTTGGCATAAGTTCTGAAATCATAAAACAATGTTCCTTAGCCTCAGTATTTCAATTGGTAATTGTTAATAATGCATACATTTTTGTGAATTAATAATAATGTCATAACATAATTTAGTCACATTCCTCACCAAGTGTATCAAGTCTTTGCAAATAAACTAATTTACGAGGATATACTAGAAATGTTGGGACTATACAAACTAACCTCATCACTATGCAAAGAGACGCCATAGTAGGAGTGGCCTTCCCTGTTGAAGCACTCGTATGAACATAGTACAGCTCTCACCGGTACGGTCCGCAAACTCATTTTCATGCCCTGAAACACAAGACAGACACACAAAAAGACACAACCACATGGGCACACACGCATGCACACACACACACACACACACACACACACACACACACACACACACACACACACACACACACACAACCAACCAAAACAAAAAGGCATTAATGGAATTAGTGTTCCGAAAAGCCATTTGTCTCCAAACTTACCCCAGGGGGAAAACCCAGACAAATTAGAGAAGACAACCTTGTTTTTATGTTTTTGATCCTGCGTACATTGATGAGTAGTAGCAAGGCGCCCATACCTTTTTTACACGGAGAAAGTGCACACACTCTAACCAGAAGTTGAGGATGGGGCCCAGGCAGAGAGGGCAGTGGCCCCAGCCAGCTAATATAGCCTCCAGGCAGGGGTAGAGAGGAAGGGCCCTATGGACCTTAGAATGCTTGTTTCTGTCCTCCAACAGCACCAATCTAGCGGCCAGCTCCTACAAGAGCAGGTTATATATTTAGTGATAAAAGAGAAATGATTACTAATTCATTAATATCAATATAATTTCATCCAGTGACATGTACACATTAAATAAAATAAAACAAATGTACAAAGGAAGAGAAAGACATGTTTTGTTTTATCAAAGATATTGCTTCACCTTTAATGAAAAAACGGTTTTAACCTGCACAGAAGTTATTGGTAGTTGCTGGACAAATTGGTTCCCTTCACAATAAAGTTCTTGCAGTGGCAGCATATGAAACTGTAACACAACAATAACACATTTTACTCTACTACACTATTGTAAAGGTCAGATATTATTCCATCATGAAGTTAATCAACTATATACCCAAATACCCAAAAATGTGAGTGCTCTTAAGAGGATAAAGCGAAAGACCGAGCGACTCATAAGAGGATAAAGGCCTACCTCAACAGGGAACATGGACAGTTTATTTCCAGCAACGTCTAGAGTATTCAGCTTTGCTAATGCCCTGATACCCTGTCGTGGAAGGCATAATATCAGGGATACAGCATTTGTTTTTCCGAACAATTGGAGAAGAAAATAAAAGATGTGATACCACTGGAAGAACCTTTATTCGGTTTCTGGCCACATACAACCTAGTGAGCTCTCTGCAGCTGTACAGCTCCCCAGGGAGCCAGGACAAGTGGTTTCTGCTCAGGTTCAGTTGGATCAGGTTAGAGAGCTGTCCAAACTCTGGAGGAAGAGCTTCCAGTTTGTTGTCAGTCATGGTGAGACGCTCAAGTTTAGCCAAACTAAAAGACAATAAGAGTTGTACGTTATAAACGGAAGAGTATAATGGCCACATGTGATTCTATTTTTGGAGTTCTGAGTTTAATCTCAGAATTGTGACTTTAAAATCAGAACTCTTCCTGTTCTGACTTTAATCTCAGAATTCTGTGATGAAAGTGGAAATGAAGCAATGAGAACTGTGACCATTTTTTGGTTGCTTTTTCATTTTTGAGAATACATGGATTTGCATTAAACCTGAAATTCAAGTAGTTTCACTGGAAAATTAAATGTTGATAACGACTTTCGCAACTAGGGCGCGGCCATGTTTTAAAAATGCAGGCACTACGTCATCAGAATGGTTAGCGCTTTCAAATAAACATGTCAAATCTTGGAAGAAGAACAGGGGGGTCATTTTGTATTGCCCCTGGATGTTCAAACAAATATTATCGGGTAAAAGAGAGTGGTAAAATAGTTAATTTCCATGTCATTCCTGTCAAGAAGCCTAAACTGCTCCAAAGATGGTTAGCTGCATTGAAACACCTCAGCCCCCGAATGGGATGAGGGCAGAGAGTATGTAGCGACCACTTTATAGAGGCTGATTACATTGAAGAGGGAGCTTTTGCTGTCCCACCAATCGGCTGAAGCCAGATGCTGTGCCAACAATTTTTAATTTTAGTTGCTATAGTGCTGGAGACACGGACAGACCTGTCAAATCGGACCCGGGCGCTGCTCTTATGCGCAGAGAAAGAGTGCAGAAACGCGCTTGCCAGGCAGAGGAACGAGAGGTAAACTTAGCTTCTAGTACTAGAGAAACAGAGAAATTAGTACACTCACTGTTCGAAGATTGTCTTGTTTGCAGACTCGCTCCATGCTCTTGATCATTTCTAATCCATCGCCAAAATAATCCATTGATTTCGGAAATAATCCATTTGCAAACACCGTCGGTTGCACTATTTTCGCATATTCATGTGCACACCCAAATGGCACGACAATTACATGTATCATGAAATTAACGAACTGTAAGACAGCGTGGTAGCCCAGCTGCTGCACCCGTGTACTACTTTTCATAGCTGTAAACAACATCCTGTGGACGGGCAGAGCCGGGAGATGACATCTGTTCCGCATGGATTTCTATGCGGAACAGAAAATTATCATGTATACGCCTCATTCGGAATACCGAATAGAAGTGGTGGTGTAGTCCGTTTTAATCGCCATGTATACACTTATTCCGAATAGATTGGGGTTTAACTTAGAGCAGCCGCAGTAGTTCGCCATTGGTCCACTGAGCTCTGTCGGTACTTTTAAGCACACCGAACTTCACCGCTGTCAAGGAAAGTGGATTTATTGCCTGATTCACGTCTTTGTTATCACTCCGTAAAAGTAGTCCGGTAAGCGTGTCCGGTTGCTTAGCGACGGGACATGGGTGTTTATTAATGACGTGTCCGCGCGCGTCCGAAATAACTGTAAATGAGTAGGCTACTACTAGTCCTTTTGCAGGCTGAACGTTAAAATACTTCTTAACTTAGAGAGATGGCATCTGCAGTAGTGCGCAATTGGACCTTCGAGGATTCCTGGTCACTAAATTCCCGTAAGACCACTCTCCCACCAGTCTTGGCTGCGGACTCGCATCCAAATTCCTCCGGCGGAGCTTAGGGTAAATATAAAGATCTGACGAGAAATTGACGTTGCTGCGCTGTCCTGCTCCTTCTTAATTGAAGGAGCAGGCTGTGCTTTCATTAAAATCAAATTTAAAATCCCCGATAGTGATAAGACATCCATTATGTCGCCGCCGGTCCAGAGATGTGTCAGGTGTGCGCGAGAGACATAACGGACACTTTTGTTACTGCCATGTATACAGTACATTCGGAACACATTTTAGGAACAGATCTATGCCGCATAGAAATCTATGCGGATCAGATGTGCCATGTAAACGCGGCTAGTGAGGCTATGGAGGTGGGTCTGTCTGCGTCCTGCAAGACGGAGGCGTAACTTGTAGTAGGAGGCGTAACATGTAGTCGGAGGAGGCGTAACATGCACTAGGAGGCGTAACTTGTAGTCGGAGGCGTAACTTTTAGTCGGAGGCGTGTCTAGTACTTTTCTAAATCGCGGAAGTGATCTGTATGTAGCAGTGGTGCGCGGGTACATGACCGTAACTCGGACCTCAAATATTAGGCCTTATATAAAAATAATGTACCCGACCCGCTCATTTAAAAATATGCTCTTGATTAGCTTAATCTTGATATGCTCTTGATTAGCTTAATCATAGCCTTACGTGAAACTGACATCCTTGAATCATATGCATTTAAGAAAAGAAGCCTATTACAATTTTACAATGACATATAATGCATATAGCAGTTTAACGTGGGGAACCTGCTTAATGTTACACCTTTCCTGTTTCTTGGCTCTCAGACCGTATAGTCCGGGAGCACAGGGGAGACGTTCCCTCCAGGGCCGATGTCCTTTCGGGGGTAACACCCTTCACTATAACCGGCAGTGGGTCAGTTTATAGGTCGGAAGACACGGGCACGGATTCTCGGCGTTTGGTACTTTATTCAACAGTACAGTACACGTAACTCGGAAGCACAACCGGTCTAGTTTAATTCCTCCTAGACTGACACTCGCTCAATCGCTCGTTCACTCATTCGTCGACTCATTCGCTGACGTCACTCACACACACACACACACACACACACACACACACACACACACACACACACACACACACACACACACATTCTCGCGCACACACATACGCCACTCTCGTAACATTAAGTTTAGCCCACTTTATCCCTTTATACCTTTAACAAAAAGACAGCAGATAAATAATTAAAGAATTAAAGACAGCAGTTTAATAATTCAAATAAGTTATTACAACGCTTTTTGTTTTTTCCCGCGAAAAGTTACGCCTCCTAGTGCAAGTTACGCCTCCTAGCCTCCGACTACATGTTACGCCTCCTACTACAAGTTACGCCTCCGACTACATGTTACGCCTCCTACTACAAGTTACGCCTCCGTCTTGCAGGACGCAGACAGATACTATTGGAGGTTATGAGCCGCTATGTAAACAACATAGAATGTTACCAACCATTCCCGTGACGTCATCGTATTCTGAAAACAGAGATGGCGGCGCACAGGCTGAAAACATTATAATTTATGCAACTTGTTTGTGCTTTATTCTGAATAATGGTTCATATTTCCGACTTTATTTGTATTTATGGTATATTGAAATATTTAACTAGTGCTATAGACATCTGTTTATTTGATTGCTTCCTTTCCACTTTAAAGTCAGAACTCCAAAAGAATATAACATGGCCCTTATCCTTTTCCATAGATATAAACCTACCTTTTAATCTCAGGCGGAAGATGTTGAATCTTGTTGTGGTTCAGATTGAGGACAACAAGATTTCCCAAACCAGCTGAAATGAGACAACAACCATTTGTGTTGTAGCCAACAGTTGTAATGAGACCAGTAGTATGTTAATGAGTCCATTTGTGTGTTAACGTTACCCACCACAGACCTCTGGTGACTGTTGTAATGAGAGCAGTAGTGGGTTAATGAGAGCAGTAGTATGTTAATGAGACAAGTATTATGTTAAAGAGACCAGTAGTGGGTTAATAATATTGCTTACCACAGAGCTCTGGTGGTAGCAGTAATGATAGAGCATTAGTGTGATAATGTTACTCACCACAGACTCGTTGTGACAGTTGTACTGAGACCAGTAGTGTGTTAATGTTACCAGTAGTATGTTAATAAGACCAGTGGTGTTGATGAGACCAGTAGTGTGTTACTGAGACCAGTCTTGTGTTAATGAGACCAGACCAGTCGTTGGTTAATGAGACCAACTCATTTGAGTTCCAGAGAGAACATGTTTTTGAAGCTGTTTGCTGGAAATAGCTTTTAGGAAAGAAAATCTCGCCTACCGCTATTCCCCTCAGAATGTGCTGTTTCTGGTGTCTATAGCTTTAATGCAAATGAGCTGCTGCCCATTGACCAATGAGCTGTCAGACTGAACCACAGCATGAAGGAGAAGGGATTGTTGCCGTTTGTGGACTACTGAATCTCTATATCTATATAATACAATATAATATAATATAATAATAATAATAATATTATATATGGGTATTTACATAATATTATATCTAATATCACGGCCAAAACCTATGTGAGCCTCGGATGATATTATGAATCATAAAGACTGCCTGACGTCTCTGGTACTTCCACAACAAGTAAAGACTCGTAGTGGGGGATATTTCGGTCATGGTTGAGAAGAATTGGGGGAAAGGAACTTTGGCCTTGACTCTCTGAAGTCCATGAACCGCGACAGGGAGAGGAGAATTGAACTCCGGGAGCTGAGCTACCGGACTGCTGCCGAGCTCCCCACGCCGGAGCTGCCAGCTTCGACGGCAGTTCAGCTACCGGAGTACATCGCCGGAGCTGCAGGACTGCCGCCGAAGCTTCGGCGGAGGCCGGACTGCTTCGAAGGCGGCGGCCGGACGGCTTCGGCGGCGGCAGCCTGGCAGGGGTAGCTCGGCGGCAGTCCAGTAGCTCAGCTCCGGGAGTACAATCCCTTTCTCCTCTGCAGAGTTTACCACCGGCCACTATGGGATAGTAGGCTATTGGATTACAGACCGCTGGCTGGCTCAGTTAGGAGTCAACCTTATTGTGTTTGCCAGCATTACAGGCGCTGTCACGTTAAAATTGTACCGGGGGCGAAAATTGTACCGGCCTACGTCATCGTTTGTTTACATCCTGACAACCTGCCCGGCAACAGACGACGCGATGCAGAAAACATGTTTCCAAACGACGAAATAACATAATACAGATAGCGGATCGCTATCTGTATTATGATAGATAGCGATAACACTTGTTTTTACTTTATATTTGTATTGTATTTAATTGTTTAATCGAAACAATAAAAAAAATTGCCCGCAAAACGGGCGATCGCGTCAAATGACGCGTCAAATCACGTAGGAAGGTTCTTGAACATTCAAGACTATGAAACCTGCTTAAAACACTCAGTTTACTAGCTAAATTTGATTAAACAATTCAATACAATACAAATATAAAGTAAAAACAAGTGTTATCTAGCGATCCGTTATCTGTATTATGTTTCAAGAACCCTCCTATGTCATTTGACGCGATCGCCCGTTTCGCGGGCAAAACATTTGTCATTTGACGCGATCGCCCGTTTTGCGGGCAAATTTTTTAATTGTTTCGATTAAACAATTAAATACAATACAAATATAAAGTAAAAACAAGTGTTATCGCTATCTATCATAATACAGATAGCGATCCGCTATCTGTATTATGTTATTTCGTCGTTTGGAAACATGTTTTCTGCATCGTGTCGTCTGTTGCCGGGCAGGTTGTCAGGATGTAAACAAACCATGACGTAGGCCGGTACAATTTTCGCCCCCGGTACAATTTTAACGTGACAGCGCCATTATCATTCTTGATTACTATAGTTGTTGTTGTCAAGGTTGGTTAAGTTCCTGAAGATATTTATGTTAGACATGTGCACGTAGGAATAACTGGTTGTAGCTTATGTTGTTATCTTGTGTATTCTTCATCGTTGTCATTAAATAAGAAGTTTGACATCGGGGAGTGTATTTCTTCATCCTCCATGTCTCCTCCTCCGGACAGTCCGGCCGTTCCGGCAGGGGGAGCCACGGAGTTCCCCCTGCCGGTAGTGATGGGTCGGTCGCGAACGAGCCGGTTCAAAGAGCCGGCTCTTTTAAGTGAACGATGGGAGTCGTCTCCAGACTCTCTTCTCTCATTAAGCAAGCAGTGAGGGGCGGTGATGCGCCCCTCACTGATATTAGAAAATGTAATTTTTACTTTTGAATACTAATACGATGTATTGATTGTGAATAATTGAAAGTAATATAGGCCTACATATATACCAGTGGTTCCCAACCTTTTTTGAGCAAACGCCCCCCTGACCTTACCCTGATCCTCTGGCGCCCCCACCCCCCCCCAATAAAAAAATAAAAATAAACTAACAACCCCACTCACACTCGTGTTATATTACTTAAAGTTGTCGTTTTTCATTGATTTTGCGTTGGTCACTAATAGCAATGAATGCCCTCTGAGTCGGTTTTGGTGCAAAAAATATACAAATATTCATGAATATTCATGACATGCAATAAAACTTCCAGAGAGGGAGGGAGGGAGAGAGAGAGAGAGAGAGAGAGAGAGAGAGAGAGAGAGAGAGAGAGAGAGAGAGAGAGAGAGAGAGAGAGAGAGAGAGAGAGAGAGAGAGAGAGTTGAGGAAGAAAGAAAGAAAGAAATTAAGAAAAAGAAGAGTTGAGGAAGAAAGAAAGAAAAAGAAGAGTTGAGGAAGAACGAAAGAAAGAAAGAAGAGTTGAGGAAGAAAGAAAGAAAGAAGAGTTGAGGAAGAAATAATTGGATTGAACATTCATTCACCGTGACCACGGTGCGGGCACTCCCGCGACTCCCGGCGCCACGTCTCCCGTCGTGCCCCGGCCGCGGCACTGTCACGTTAAAATTGTACCGGTGGCGAAAATTGTACCGGCCTACGTCATCGTTTGTTTACATCCTGACAACCTGACAACCTGCCCGGCAACAGACAACGCGATGCATAATACAGATAGCGGATCGCTATCTGTATTATGATAGATAGCGATAACACTTGTTTTTACTTTTTATTAGTATTGTATTTAATTGTTTAATCGAAACAATAAAAAAAATTGCCCGCAAAACGGGCGATCGCGTCAAATGACGCGTCAAATCACGTAGGAAGGTTCTTGAAAATTCTAGACTATGAAACCTGCTTAAAACACTCAGTTTACTAGCTAAATTCGATTAAACAATTCAATACAATACAAATATAAAGTAAAAACAAGTGTTATCTAGCGATCCGTTATCTGTATTATGTTTCAAGAACCCTCCTACGTCATTTGACGCGATCGCCCGTTTCGCGGGCAAAACATTTGTCATTTGACGCGATCGCCCGTTTCGCGGGCAATTTTTTTTATTGTTTCGATTAAACAATTAAATACAATACAAATATAAAGTAAAAACAAGTGTTATCGCTATCTATCATAATACAGATAGCGATCCGCTATCTGTATTATGTTATTTCGTCGTTTGGAAACATGTTTTCTGCATCGCGTCGTCTGTTGCCGGGCAGGTTGTCAGGATGTAAACAAACGATGACGTAGGCCGGTACAATTTTCGCCCCCGGTACAATTTTAACGTGACAGCACCCTGCGGCCCGGGCACCGTGACATTGGGCACCGCGACCACTCCCGCGTCTCCCGTGACTCCCGCCATGCCCCGTGAACGAATGAATGAATTCATTCGTTCAACGAGGACTCCACGAAAACAGATTGCACGCAGAGGCCTAATAAGGCCTATATATTTTGTATTTGAAATGCAACGGTCTTTTCGTGGAGACTACGCTCAGAGCAGCTGGAACTGAACAAGAGGAAGGAGGAAAATGGGCTATAACAAAATTTGATATTTTTTTCTTGCTATCGGCCATGTTTGATTGTGTTGTGTTGGTTATTGAACTGTTAACCCGCAAACTTGGGTTATGTTTATCAGTGTTACTATAGAGATCATGACGATAGCTGATGTAACGGGAGTCCGGGCGTGTGCAGGACCGAACCGCGCTGTATTATCACTGTTCCACTGCGCATAGACAGTAAAAAAGTAGCTGGGACGGTAGAGGGGTTAGAAACCAATAAATGAAAATAGCCTATTTTTTCACCCCAAAAAATATATATATGTAAAAAAAAAAGTTTAGAGACCATGATATATATGGATCAAATATATAGGCCTACATATATAGGGATCAAACTTGGCTAAATTGTAAAAGGTATATGTGGTAATATGAAGAGCCGTTTGGGAGCTGAAAGAGCCGGCTCTTGTTGGTGAGTTGATCCAAATGATCCGGCTCACTGAATAGAGCCGAAACTCCCATCACTACCGGCCGGAGCTGCTCGTCCCCTGGTCCACAAAATCTTAGCTATGCTCTGATTTGAGGGAAGTGGAGAAGTGGGAGAAAATATTCAAGTGTGCCAACTCGCTCGTTTGGTAACAGTAGGCAGGGTACTTTTAGAAATGCTTTTCGAAGTTTGTATTCGTGTGGGAGCACCAGAGACCCAAAACAACACCCCAAATCCGAGGAAGTGTTGTTTTCATAATATGTCCCCTTTAATGTTACTGACCAGTGACTCGTGAAAGGGCCGTGATTCGGTTACCAGACAGACCAGTGTGTTAATGTTACTCACCATGTTCATTTTAATGTATGTTAATGTTACCTACAGTTGTAAAGTTAATATTACTCACCACAGACTAGTGGCGACAGGGCCGTGATTCGGTTACCGGACAGATACAGCTTCTTCAACCACTTAATGTGGCCCAAAACCGACGGGATCTCTCCGAAGGCATTGTTACTCAAATGGAGTTCAGTCAGCTTGAAGACAATATGTAATGAGGGATACATTGTATTTAAGTTCAGAAATATAACCGTTTTCCAGTGTCTATTTGAAGTATTAACGTTATAACTCACATTATATAGGGACGTCAGATCTTCGGGCAGGGCTCTAATCAAGTTATTCTGTAGACGTAGGACACACAGATTTTGAATTTCCGAAACCGATGTTGGCACGCTGGTGATCGCTTTACCAGATAAATCAAAAGACTTTGCATTTCCTCGAATTGCTCTAATAACCGACTTCTGAGACATTGTTTTAGCAGGTGATGTTCCCATGGAGACTCCCGAGGTGTTCATAATGTGGACATTGGCGGCCTCAAGCGGTGAATCCCTCATATGACGATGTCTATAATTGTATGACAGTTTATGTTCAACTGTACTCTACGTGTAATTCAACATAACTAACTTCATTAAAAGATCCAAATAATACACGAATGTCCGTTATATTTTATGCATTACGATGATGGGTTCACAAAATCATTGTGCACACATACATTTACATCTTCTGGCCGTAACACAATGCACCTCAAGTAGGCCTATATATATATATTCACAAAATAGAAGGAACTATCTATTCATTCTCAAGCTTGTTTCGAGATAAACTAAACATCTCATTCAGTGTCTAATATAAATACAAATGAACATGCCTTACACTTCTTTCATAAATGGTAGAAGGTTTTTTGCTGGGTTGAGGATTTCTCCATGAGTTCACAAAAAATCCACTGAATGTTTAATCTTAAACCTCAGCTAGATTCAGTCACACTCATCTGATACAACCTGTGAAAGTTAACTACTCACACTGTTCCCTTTATACCAAGCAAGCAGATACACTTTTGTTCTCCTAATGCAGCACACTAAGCCTCATTAAGACACTGTGTTTCCCATGAGATGCCATGCTTCCAAAAGTGTCACAGCAGTAACTTTTGAAGCACTGATATATTAGTAGCTCAGCTATCTTCTTCGGTGGCAGGCTCCTTTAGACGTTCCACAGAGTTGTAGTGCTCTCCCAGGCCGTAAGCGTGACGCATGTAGCTGAAGAAAAAAAAGGAAAGTCTTGATAATAAGTACAATTCAACCAGAGTGCGAATAGTAAAACAAAGCTCTCCTTGTTCAAAAATACCATTTACATCTGTTGGCCAGTAAGATAGCTTTCATTAACCAAGTCATTTATGAAGGACAGAAAGGGGAATGTGAATGCCATTATTTAATAACCCATTACAACCTGACATTTAGAATTGAAAAGGATTCAGGGAGTCATCTGCACATAACCAGAGTAATCGGAAGGGAGGAGTATTATTGAAGCTTTTATTTTCGCTAGACGTCGATAGAATTACCAACCAATACCAAATTGCAGCATCGGTTAAGGAAATATAGCCCAGAAATGTAAATCTAAAATTGCTTGTATAAGCCATAAATCTGAATGTTTCTTGTCCATGCGAGTCAAAAATGACGATATCCGATTTATTATAAACATTATTTTGCCAAGAAATGTAGCAGTCTTAGTTTGAATTTAAACATGAAATGTTCAGTATTCGTCATCCATGGGTCCTTGGAATCACCCACATATATCTCAGTTGCTGACCCAGCTAGCATAACAACCAATATGACCACTAGGTGTGTCAGGCCCATTAAACCAAACAAGCATTGCAACGTGACTTCCATCAATTCAACCAAAATAAACTCACACAAGCGTGATAGGGGGACTGTCGTACTCCTCTCCTATTTTTATATCCAACGCATCCGCCTGGATCACTTCTATGGGAAGCTTAAGGACTTCAGTAAGTGCTCGCAGCTGGGGGCAGAACACAACAACAGAAAAGCATGTTTTACTACTACTTACTACATTCATGGTAAAACACCAAATTGACATTGATACGTGCGTATACCTCCAGCTGTCCGCCCCAAGCTGCAGTGTGATCAACTTCATTGCAGTACTTCTCAAAATCCTCTGGACACACACACACACACACACACACACACACACACACACACACACACACACACACACACACACACACACACACACACACACACACACACACACACACACACACACACTTTAGTGAATCCTTTTTATGTCTTGGTGAAATGGATTTGTAACTGCATATTTGACATGCCTCCAACAGTTGTACCTGCACTGTACATGTCACCCGTGTTGGGGTGGGTGAGGAATGGGATGAAGTCGTCAGTATGACCTCTCATGTGCTCGGCGGTGCGCGATCTTAGTCCTTTTAGGCTCATGGTTAAGCCTGGCTTTAAGACAATACAAAAACAGCTTCAGATATTCACCTTTGTCAACACATTTGAGAACTCATAATTTATGAAAACAATTAATCACAAATGGCAGCAAAAGCAGTATATATTTGTCAATAATAAATCGGTATCACAATATTATTATATATATATATTAGAGCTGTCAATTAAAATATTTAATCGTGATTAATCGCATTAAAGGCACCCAGTGCAACTTTCGAGGCTTAAAAATAAACATTCAATTTCTAGTCTTTTTTACACGTAGTAAGTTTCAATAACTCCATACCATTACATACCGACATTCAAGCAGCAAAGATGAGACGTCGTTGTGTGGTGAGAACTGATAGAAAATCGATAACAACAACAATGCCGCCATTTTCTTTATTTTTTGTAACCTACAATAAATGAAGCAGGCTTCCAGTCAATGGAAAAATGGCTTCTCCCCACCGACGATTGTTGTTGTTTAAGATTTTCTATCAGTTCTCACCACACAGCAACGTCTCATCTTTGCTCCTTGAATGTCGATATGTAATGGTATGGAGTTATTGAAACTTACTACGTGTAAAAAAGACTAGAAATTGAATGTTTATTTTTCATTGAATGTTTACATAAAGTTGCACTGGGTGCCTTTAATGTCAGTTAACTCACGATTAATCGCGATTTTTTTGTCCCATAATTCTTCTCATTTTAATCCTCTTATCAACATGGTGAAGTGCATCGGCTTGCCTTGTGCAAATGATTTTTTATTGATAACAACACTGGCACTGATCAAAACAGGACGATACAAAAAAAGAGCCTATAGTGCAATTAAACGACTGCTTTGAACAAATGTCATTTGAACATAGCAGTCAGGCAACTGCTTCTTTGTTTCGAGCCAAAAAAAAGTTTTTTTTTTTTTTAAATAAAATAATTGCGTTAATCGCGCGATATATTTTTAACGCCGTTAAAATTGGTTTGCGTTAACGCCGTTAATAACGCGTTTAACTGACAGCTCTAATATATATATATATATATATATATATATATATTAGAGCTGTCAAGCGATTACAATATTTAATCGCATTAACGTCATAGTTACCTCGCGATTAATCACACTTTTTTTTAATATTCTAAATATCCCTTGATTTCGTGCCGCTAGCCCTTTAGTGAGATCAGAGTGTTGAGAAGAGACCCGCAGTGAATTAAACCCGGTCCACTTGACACCGGGCAGGTGGTTGACAGTGGTAGGCCTACCGTAAAACTTCAATAGCCCAGGCTTTTATTTGTTTCAATCACTGAACTTAACGTTTCGGGGCTGTCGGGCTGATTACTGCGGGATAACAATATTGAGTTTATAAAAGTTCCTTGCAGCGCCGTCCGGCAGCCTGAGCTGTGCCCCCGCAACCTCTCACTCACTCAACAGACACAATACTCAAACTGTCAACATCGCAACAAGTCAATTTTGTCTAGAGGGGAGTAACTAAGCGGCCCCTCCCGAAGTGGTACAGCCCAGGTGGGCCCTTGAACTCCGATTGGTCAGAAAGACGTAACAGCTAATGACAACTTTGAACTCTCG
Source organism: Gadus chalcogrammus (assembly GCF_026213295.1). Lineage (NCBI taxonomy): Eukaryota > Metazoa > Chordata > Actinopteri > Gadiformes > Gadidae > Gadus > Gadus chalcogrammus. Next base: position 19,808,310 of record NC_079433.1, on the reverse strand, counting down.
TGCAGGATCGAACAGAGACACAAACACTTTTAAGGAGTTTTTCACCCGCTCCGTATCCTTGCTTGCCCCAACAAGTCTGTGCGGCGTGCTTATTGTTCTGGTGTACGCGCATTTAAAATTGGTTTGCGTTAACGCCATTAATAACGCGTTAAACTGACAGCACTAATATATATATATATGTTATGGATAGATATAACATTAGTCTAATATAACGATCAAAGATAATATATGGTCTTAAGAGCATAACTATCATTAGCTACAGATGAAACAGCTTCTAAGATACGTACCAACGCGCGGCGGGCTAGCTGGTCCTCTATTGCGCGGTACAGGCAGTGTCCGTCGGACGCAATCTCCTTGATCTGCAGCTGGCGCTCGGAGAGCTTCTGGGCCAGCTTCAAGCCCTCCTGGTGACGGGCCCCCAGCAGGTTGTCCACCTCCGCCTCGGCTATCCGGCTCTCTCGCTCCTTCTCCTGAGCAGCCTTCTTATCCTGGAAGAGATTAAGTGGTTAGGATCTAAAAAGGTACTGGGTTGAAACCTGCAGCCCACAGTCTACCAGTAGTCCGGGAATATAACTGTTTTCCAGTCTACCATCCTTGAGCAAGACACCCTAAACCAACCACTGCTAATCTAGTTATGAACTAGGGGATAATAGATTCTTTTTCCTTCCCGTTTCTTTTGGGAGAATTTAACCTATGGGTGACAAGTGTAAAGCTCTTTCAAAAATGATGAAAGCTTGGCCCCCCATTTAAAAAACAATTATACCTGAGTTAGAGTCTCACCCTTCTCTTCTGAGCCTTGGTGGGACGAGGCAGCTTCTCGTCGGCTTTCTCCTGGTCACCATCCAACCCGAGGCTCTCCACGCCATTCACCACCTCCACCTTCACTGCCTCTTCCACCACCTATCCGACCAATGTAAAGTTAGAACCTAGTCAATGATAATAATGAATAATAATAACGTCAGAATCCAAAAAAAATCTGTATAATTTTCAAATAATGAAAAGGTTTTTTCGGACTAGACACGCCGATGTCTTGTCTTTAGGTATGTCGAGGTAGAGAATGAACTGCTGACATGCTGCATGACATTGATCACATTATTTGGCCTTTACTTGCGTAGCTTTGAGCTCACTGATTTCCTCCTCTTGCTTCAAGTTGAGTTCAGCTTCTAGTCTGCAGATGTCTTCTGTCAGCTGTTTGCGTCTCTTTTTGTCGTTCTTGGGGACCGTATTCTTCATGCTTTGGATTGTCGCTGCAGATATCGCACAAAGCTAGATGTATTAATTGCGTATACACTTTTGCAAGGTCCGTGAGAGGGGGACAGAGCATCGCATACAATTGTGAATTATCAGATGGTCGAAAATAAACACAATGAAATACAGCTGTTCATCTAGTCGAACATGGCTAATAAAAGCCTGCCTTTTAAATTGTGCAACCAACACATCGGCCGAGAGACGGATCATTTTAAATACCTTGCAAGTCTTTCTTTTCCCTGCGGTGTTGCTTTGCCAGAAGCTCTGGACTGCCTAAAATATCCTCCTCCATGTCTTCTTTGGGGGATTTGATTGGGTTGAAATAGAATTCGAGCAAATCCAATCACACAGATATCCTCTAACCCTTTGCTATTATACTTCCAGAATGCTTACTGAAGATAAAATATGAATTGGATCTAAAGAAGCATGTGAGGCGGGGGTTCCCGGAAATGACAAAACCTTGACAAAACGGGTGGAGCCTCTTCTTCTTCGCTCTCCTATCTAAACATCGGAAGGCCATTAGCGCCTCCTGCCAGTTATGCTATCGATTTGTATGGTACGCCCGTACGTCTGACCGGTCTCGAGAACGTGACGTAGTTTCCTGGCTTGCAGCACTTATGGCGTGTTCCTCAATCCTCGGACGAGTTGCAAAGTCGATCTCTTACAGCGTAGCTGTATCAAGGCCTAAACACACCGGCGCCGAAGCGGCGCGTAAAAACGTCTGCCCCCATTATTCCGGATGTACTAGCCCACACCGGCGCCGACTAGCCGCGCGGCAGCTTTCCGCGCCGCGCCGCGCCGCGCCGCCCAACCAGTCTTCGATCCAATATTCTATTCCCTAGCGTCGCCGCCCCTGAAAAGGCGCTTTTTAAAAGCTGGTTTGTGCATCCCGGGTCCCGTAGGCACCTCCATATCTACCCCTCACCACTGGATGTCGCCCTCTTTCATTTGTGAGAAACAATTACGAGAATGGACGATGAGAGACTCTTCGTCGAGGTGGAAAAATATGTCGAATTGTATGACCAATGTTCCCGTCATTACAAAGACAACTCCAAAAAGGACATTGCCTGGAGAGCCATAGCTCTGGAGATTGGCTCTTCAGGTGAGAATTCCACAATGGTGGACTAAGTAGGTTACCCAAACCATTAACCATAATGGGAAATAGACGAAAGCAAGTCACATACAGTATAACCACACCATGTAGGTAGAAACCAGATTACTTGTAATATATAATTTTTTATTTAAGGCAAGGCAACCTCATTTATATAGCACTTTACATACATGAAGCAGACTCAAAGTCCTTCACATAGAAATACAATAAATATACAATACAATAAAATAGATAGGCTAAGTAAAAGAAAACACAGGCAAAGTTCAAAAATGCATTGTCATGTATTAACTGTCTCTCAGGGTTTAAGGAAAAATAACATTAAGTGTCTCGAGCACTCAAATAAAATAGACTGCAGAGTCCAGCACAGCAATAATATCACTGTATTTATCCCGAGGGATCAGATATATACACATGTATATATTGTGGCAACCCGCTCCTCGAATGAGCCGGGTTCCAGGTATAAATCACGCTTGGCAGTGAGGGTTTAGCCGATCACGGCATTTATTACAGACAACTTAAATCATATAAGGTACTCGCGGTCTCTAGGGCCTCCGTGGGCCTCTAGGGTAGGGCTCGCTCGGCCCTTGCTGTCTCCGTCACTCGTCGGCCCTTTCCGTCTGCTCCCGAGTGCCTTTTAAAGTCCCTGGCTGTCCAGTCAGGTGTCTCCCATCCCGCTGATTGGGGTTCGGTTGGTGCTCTCCGTCGCCGGCTGGTGGGTGACGGTGGTATCGGCCATCCCGGACCAACCCCCGGACCCAAACCCTTCGTCTTCTCCTTGCCCGCCTACGGCGCAGCAGAAGAAGGGCAACCACCCTCTGTCTGGCAACAATTGTTCTGTTGAAATAAAAAAAACTCAATAAAATGTAAAATAGCTTGTGTTCAATTAAAATGGATAAAGTGGTTGCCCTTCTTCTGCTGCGCCGTAGGCGGGCAAGGAGAAGGCGAAGGGTTTGGGTCCGGGGGTTGGTCCGGGATGGCCGATACCACCGTCACCGGCCAATTGTTATTGTGTGTATTTATTGTATTGAGCTCCTGGATGGCTTTATTGGTCCCCATTGGGACCAATAAAGTAGCTATCTATCTATCCATCTATATAGCCTTAACATAGCCACACATTTACATGTATGCAGCCAGTAGTTATCCATTTTAATTGAGCAAGCTCTTTTACATTTTATTGAGGTTTTTTTATTTCAACAGAACAAATAACTGTTGCCAGACAGAGGGTGGCTGCCCTTCTTCTGCTGCGCAGTAGGCGGGCAAGGAGAAGACGAAGGGTTTGGGTGCACCCCATCAATGAACGGAGACAAGAACAGGGGGTATACCACAATCTGGTCCAGGAGCTCTGTGTAGATCCTGAGAGGCACGCCAATATTTCAATTCGCCACTAGGAAGTGTGCAATGGCAGAACCGTATGGAGTAGTCATGATGACCTATAATCTAGTTATTATCCCTCTCTGGTATACTCTTTTGCATATATATATATACTTTTTTTTATCCCTCGGGATAAATACAGTGATGTTATTGCTGTGCTGGATTCAGTAGCCAGTGTATTCTATTTGAGGGCTCGAGACACTTAGTTATTTTCCCTTAAATCCAGAGAGACAGTTAATACATGATCTGATACCAGAGAGACAGTTAATACATGACAATTCATTTTTGAGCTTTGCCTGTGTTTTTCTTTTACTTTTACTCTATTTTATTGTATGAGTGTTTCTATGTGAAGCACTTTGAGTCTGCTTCATGCATGAAAAGTGCCATATAAATGAAGTTGCCTTGCCTTAAATAAAAATATATATATTACAAGTAATCTGGGGCCGTATTCACAAAGCATTTTATCTTACCGCTAGGAGTGCTCCTAACTCGCGCTAAAACATTTTACGTAGGAGTTTTTTCTTAAAAGTTATTCACAAAGCCGCTGAGACCTACTCTTACTAAAGATAAATCACAAAGAGTGAACTAAGAGTGACGCGCCGTTGCTATGGATTACGTCAATTCTCGTGCACGAGTTTAGAAGCGGTCAGTTCGGTGATTGGTTGTTCAGACGAGCCCACTGAATCACCGAAAAAAAAGGAAATAGCCTAGGCTAGAAATGAATTCCTATTAAGTAGTTATAGTGCAGTTAGCAGAATACACGCATGATGACAATTTTGTGCAGACTACTATAATGACGTTGTAGCCTGCACATTCAAGAGAGAGAGAAAGCAAACAATAAAAATACGTAAAATCTAAAAGAAAATAAATGTTACGAACTACCCAAGTGTTGACTGATTTGTGCCAAGGTGTTTACCTAAAATGTGTTTTCAAAGTGATCCCTAAATGCCTGTCCACTCGGTTCCACACGGCCAAATTCCTTGTAATGTTGATCGCCATCATCATCATCATCATCATCATCATCGTCTGGCTGTGGAATGTTCCTCCGCTTGCAAAGGTTGTGTAGAATGGCACATACAGTGATTACTGTGCTTGCCCGTGAGTCGTATTTCGCCGTGGAGGACATGAAACCGACGTTTCATCTGCCCAATTCCTCTCTCCACACATTTCGTGTATGTTTGTGTGCTCGCAAAGAGCCAATACGATGTGTTTTACGCATAGGACTAAGCGTAATCTGCGTAATCACTTACATGTTACACTTTAACTGTGCTCCCGGTTGTGGATTAAGGTAGGGTGTCTAGAGCCACGTCTTGCATGGATAGTCACTGTTACCCAGCAAGTGACACCCAACTGGTACATCTCAAAAAGCTGCCTCAGACCGCTCACCATTAAAATGCGCGAATCATGGGTAGCTGAAGATCCAGGCCACTTTGCAACAACATCCAGTAGGCTATGTTAAAAGTAAAAGTTGCATCAAAAACAACCTGCGTGTTGATGGAATGCACTTTCTTCCTATTGACGAACACGTCCTCGTCTTTTGATGGCGCAATTATTTTTATTTTTTATAAGTTATATATATTTTTTTATAACTTATAATTTTTATAACATTTTATTTCGGGACTAATCGGATTATTCCTGTTAGTCGGGGATGTTATTGCATCGCGCATTAACTCCACAATAAGTTGAATACCCTAACATTTCGTCTCGCAGGCATTTTAAGATTCTTTGTGAATAGGTCTTACTGAGTTAGGAGTCCTCTTGAGGACTTTTAAGCTCTCCTAGACTTAGGTGCTACTTTTAGTCCTAAAATACTTTGTGAATTGCTCTTAGTGAAAAAAGTTAGGAGTCCTAAATTTAAGAGTGACACGCCCATTATTTTTAGGAGTTACTCCTAAATTCGCCAGTTAGGACCTACTTTTAGCCCTAAGATCCTTTGTGAATACGGCCCCTGGTTTCTACCTACATTGTGTGATTATATGTAACTTGATTTCGTCTATTTCCCATTATGGTTAATGGTTTGGGTACTTAGTCCACCATTGTTGATTTCCACCTGAAGAGCCAATCTCCAGAGCTATGGCTCGCCAGGCAATGTCCTTTTTGGAGTTGTCTTTGTAATGACGGGAACTTTGGTAACAAAATTCGACATATTTTTCCACCTCGACGACCAGTCTCTCATCGTCAATTCTCGTAATAGTCGGTGCCGGTGTGGGCTAGTACATCCGGAATAATGGGGGCAGACTTTTTGACGCGCCGCTTCGGCACCGGTGTGTTTAGGCCTTTGGTTCATTCTGACAGCTCATTGGTCAATGGGCAGCAGCTCATTTGCATTAAAGCTACAGACACCAGAAACAGCACATTCTGAAGGGACAGAAACTGTCACGCTCTACTGAAGAGGCAGATTAGAACCCAAAAGCACGACTTAGAGACAAGCAAATTACAATGATGTTCTGGTTTACTTTGTCAACCAAATCAGCAGGGACGAGGCGGGGAACGTAGTCGGGGACAGGCAGGATCGGGAAACCGGGTCGGGAGATAGGCGAATTGCTGGAGACTTGCATGAACAAAACAGCGAAGACAATCTGACACCAGGTGAACAGTGTTCAGCTAATTTATAGCCTCCACTAATCACCTGATGCAGCCCAGCTGCGAGGGGTGAATGAATAGAGTAGTGAAGGAGGCGTGGCAGACAGACCGTGACAGAAACAGAGGGGAATAGCGGAAGGCAGGGGCGTATCTAGGTTTCTGAAACATCTGGGGCTTAGCCCAAGAGGGAATAGGACAGTGCGCGCGTGGCAAATTTTGTTGTATACTTTAATGCACATGCACATTTTTTTTAAATAAACCAAATAGGCAGGTAATTATAGCTTTGCTACCTGACTGCTGCTTATCCCCAGACATCTAAAGTTCCATTCAAGTTATTTCAGAGTAAAATTAATACAAGTGAGACAGACCTTACATTACCTATATCAGGGGTGTCAAACTCATTTTCACGAAGGGCCACTCTATGATGAAGTGATAATCACACTAAGGGCCGGCATGGAGTTTACTGACATGCCTTCTTTTTAATACAAAAAGTAAAGACAACATATCTATGAATATATTGCATACAACCTGCGTATAGGGTCATATAGGCTAGGTTCATTTCAATATTTTCGGGGACAAATTATAGGTGGGGGTATGGGGGTGCTCCCAAACATTTTTTGAGCGTCACTTAATGACGCAACACTTAATTTCTTGCATTCTGGTGGATTCTTATTAATCTATCTGTGCCTTTTCTGCATCATTTTATAGTGGAAATGCTATTTAACCTCATAGATTGGCCTATTTACAGCCCACAGAAAACTGACATATTTTCTTCAATGCAAGTTCATCAATTCATGGCTTAAAATCTTGAGCAGTAGAACAGAAATTCCGAGCAGTAACCTACGCAAGAGTCCTAACAAATGGGAGCATGTGCGACGGGCGGATATGGCACAGGCTCTGCATGCAGCAAAATATCTAAAAATATATATTTTTTATTTTTTTATTTTTTTAACAAAAAAGATTCGGGGCTAATCAAATTAGATACGGGGCTTTAGCCCCGAATAAAACAGCCTAGTGACGCCACTGGCGGAAGGCGAGATTTTCTTTCCTAAAAGCTATTTCCAGCTTCAAAAACATGTTTTCTGGAACTCATATACTATGTTTACTTGTTTGGAAAAAACCCTAATATGTCTCCTTTAAAATCATCATTTCACTGTTCATTCAACACTAGGTGTCCCTAGTGTACTAGTTTAAAGCTTTGAGGTCAAACCACTTTGCAGGATCATCTGGCTGAGAGGCTGTGAAGTTTCATGAGGCGTCATCTCGACACCAGTTAATGGATGTAGGATGTAAGGATGTGTTACTGTTGTGTTTACATTATCATTCCATTATCATTAGAGCTACATATATAGTAAGGTGCTTTGTTATAATAATATCGTGTGTGTGTGTGTGCGTGCGTGCGTGCGTGTGTGCGTGCGTGCGTGCGTGCGTGTGTGTATGTGTGTGTGTGTGTGTGTGCGTGCGTGCGTGCGTGCGTGCGTGCGTGCGTGTGTGTGTGTGTCATCTGAAATATATTTAATTGAATTGACTAATGACAATTTCATTCTTGTAGAGCATCCGTGCGTGTGTGACGTGGCGGAGGGTGGGAGACTCAGACCGTGTTTGTGTTTTGAGAGAGAGAGAGACAGAGAGAGAGACAGACAGAGAGAGAGAGTGTGTGAGAGAGAGACTTGGTTCCTTTATGTGTTGTTCTTTAACATCTCTCCGCTGCCCTTACATCATTGATTCGTGGTGATCATAACCCGAGGTAAAGTGCTAGTGTTGTAACGTTATGATGATCAGTTGTCAGTGGGGTTAGCTTGTTGATGTTTTGGCTACACTGTAATGTCTAATGTTTTTGATTGTTGATATGACACGCTATTAAACATAACGTTGTACTATCGGATACGATTATCTAACCTTGAATTGACATGTAGCTCACATGGTTTTGGTCTGTTGGTGTCACATTAATCAGGTCAGTGGGTGGATTGCTAACGCTTAATGCTAACAGGCTAACGTAAATGTGAGGGGATCGGACCCAATTAGACCCTGAAACCACTAAAACAGGTGCTGGTCTGATATGGATCAACACACACAGCTGTACATCTACAGACGTTGTTTGGCTATGTGCCTGTGCCACATTGCAGCCCCGTTGTATTGTCAACATGCTAGTTAGCGGAATGACAACAACACGCTATGTAGCCGGTATTTATAAGCTAGCCGATAGCTATCAGCTACCCGATTGCTAAAAGCTATCTGGTAGCTGTCAGCTAGCCTATAGCTATCAGCTAGCCAGACAACAAAACAAACTGGAAAACGGCCTCTATAACTTCAACATAAATGCTAGCCTCGAGGTTTGATGTGGCTATGGGTTTATTATATCCGTGTTAACCTCTCAGACCTTATTGTTTATCAATGCTGTAATACGATGGTTGATTTACTTTTTTAAAAAAATCTTCATTTTGCTAACAACCAATTTATTTTGCGGCTGTCACAAATTAAGTTCTGGCCAATCAAATGGCTAACAATATGTATGGCCAAGGCGTTAATATTATTCACATTTTCTCTACACGTGTCAAGAGACACGTAGACAACGTTACATATATCTTTATTCAGTTGCATTATATATACATGTACATTGTACAAGAGTAACCACCAACTAACCATTGAGATACACTATCGACTTCCACAGAACTTCACAACAGTGATATGCACATGTGTTGCTTATGTTTGAATTACTCATAGGCTAGTCATTTAAAAAAAAAAAAGACATACAATGTTTTAACATCGTCCCTATAACTGGCTTTAAAAGGAAACCACAATGACATTAAATCACGATAACTATCTGACAGACCATTAAATTCCTATCTTATCACAGGTGGTGGAATATCACGTGTGTTTATAATTGTGAAGCCAATTATTTACGACGATGCCTAAAGCCCAGTTCAGACCAAAGATTCTCCTCGAATAGAGATCCTAGCAAACGTTTAATTAAAGGAGAATTACCCACATATTACTCTATTTTTCGCATTAAAAGTCTATTATCAATTAGAAATTTCAATATTTTGGTTATAAGGAAAAAATACAGATTGAATGTTTATTAGCTTGAGATGACCCAAGAAAATAACTAGTTGTCTAGTTGTTATTTCGTTATCATGCCTTTTATATTTGAAATATTTTTTGGCTTGTGTCTTCTCTTTCCTTTATTTAAATTCTTACTACATGTTCAACTACTGTATTAAGAAAGCAAATGTCTGCTCAAATGAAAATATCTCGACAGGAAGGTGAAAATGCATCCGGTCAAACATTTAAAATAATGCATGTTCTTTTCTTAATATTTTGCCTCTCACTGTTTAGCCAAGTCTGATACAGGACCCAAGGCGATCTGTTTAGATGGCCAATCGCGGAGGAGCTACGAGACCCAATGGGCCTAATTCGGCAAACAAGATTTGCCAGTTTAAGTTGGTCCTGCTCGGGGAGTCTGCGGTTGGCAAGTCCAGTCTTGTGCTTCGCTTTGTCAAAGGACAGTTCCATGAGTTTCAGGAGAGCACAATAGGAGGTAAGCCGCACACTATTTGATAGAACCTGGGAGGGGGTAAAATATTGAGTATGTGCTGACCTTTTCTGCTGAAACTTTTCCACATAATAGTTATGCAGCGATTTATGGAGTTTGTCGTCATAGCCATACTCTCCTTTTTTTTTCGTTCACCAATCTTCATTGAAATCTCAATGTCTTCTCTCTTTCTTCTCCAGCTGCGTTTCTGACCCAGACCGTCTGTCTGGATGACACGACGGTGAAGTTTGAGATCTGGGACACGGCCGGCCAGGAGCGTTACCACAGCCTGGCACCCATGTATTACCGGGGCGCACAGGCCGCCATCGTAGTCTACGACATCACCAACGAGGTACTTTCATGCCTTCACATTTTTATTTTATGAGATTTTATTCTCTTTTTTTTGTCGCAACGTATGTTGCATGCTCCTCGGCTCAGACTGTTCAACTACTAAATGAGGGCAATTGTATTTGGGGGGAAAAAAGGGAGACGCAAAGAACAGGGGAATTACTGACAAAGGGACATTTCCCAGATTCTACTCGCATGTCTCCCTAACAAAGTTACGTAGTTACGTGGTTCCAGTGCTGGCTGAGGTTACCTACAGCACTTTTGTCAACATTAGCTTACTACTTATCAGTGATTATCTTTTAGTACATGTACAGATACATTTACTTTATTGATCGACGTGTAATTTATTTGGTGCAAAATATGCTAAAGGTCTTTGCAAGGAGAAACTCTGAGAGATTCACTTCTAACAGGGAACCTCTCTCCCTCGTTCGCTGTGTGGTTGTGTGTGTCTATAGGAGTCCTTTGCTCGGGCTAAGAACTGGGTAAAGGAGTTGCAGAGACAAGCAAGCCCCAACATTGTGATTGCCCTGTCGGGTAACAAGGCTGACCTCGCCAGCAAGAGAACCGTAGACTTCCAGGTCTGAACAAATATTTGCCCCTCACCATTGTCTCATCAAGGATTTTCTTCTTTACTATTTAGTAATTTAGTCCTTTCTCATTGGCTTTGTGTAGACCCCTCGCACACATTTATATTTATTATTTTTTGTGGGCCGCAGTAGTTATATCCATACACATGTTTGGGCAATGATTTATATTTTGTGTGCGTGTATTTAATCTTAATATCTGCCTTTGTGTTTGTTATTGCTTGAAAGCAGCTGTCAAGCAAATATATAATTGGTGTGTTTTGACAGGAAGCCCAGTCGTATGCAGATGACAACAGTTTACTCTTCATGGAGACGTCAGCCAAGACCTCTATGAATGTGAACGAGATCTTTATGGCTATCGGTGCGTTTCACTGAATACTTACTTTTTTTTTTCTGATTGTACGTAATCTGCTTATTCCTTGAAGCTTGATGAATGGCTGTTGTACACTAGGGGTAATTGTTCAATATCATGGTTAATGGTCTGATTGGTATCCCATAGTTATTAAAGCAAGATTAGATTAAGATTAGTGATGAGTGATAAATTACACAAATATTGACGGCAGCGAAAAGGGTTTGTAGGGTATCATACCTTTTTTAGATGACCATAAGTTTAATGCAACGATGCTCAAGAGGTGGACTTTTTTTGAAATCATAAGCATATATAGATGTATGTAGATAGATTGATTGATAGATAGACAGACAGATAGATATCAACAAACTAACCAATACACAATATTTGTGAGTGTTCTCATTCATTTGCTATTTGTTTGCATGTGTATTTGTGTCTGTTTGCTCCTCAGCTAAGAGATTGCCCAAGAGCGAGCCGCAGCCGGTTGGGGCGACCGGCGGGCGTAACCGGGGTGTGGACCTGACGGAGGCAGCACAGCCGGCCAAGGCCCCGTGCTGCAGTACCTAACGTGTTACAGCTGCCGCTGCCGCTGCCTAACTCCCATCCAACACTCCTCTCGTCTAGTTGTAACTAACGCGACCCCCATTTTCCTCTCCTTCTCATCCATCCATGACCCAAAACGCCTCTGCACAGTTCCCAACCTGACTCGTCTGAGTCGTCTTTCCAACGATGGTCTGCACACAAGTCCTTCCAAACTCTTCTCTGCAGTAACCATTGCAATGGCCCGACTGTGAATTCAAAAAAGTGCACCCCTTCAGCTTTTCCATCCCTCTCTCTCCCTCACCCTACCAGTGTCTTTCGATTGTTTGACTGTTGCGTTTGGATATTGGCTCCGCCCTTGCCTTCTCTCTTACCTGTCTGTTTGTAATCCCAGGTGGAGCTGAGAGGCAAGGCACTGCTTATTTTCTCCAATATAATTGTAACTTTTTGGTTTGGTAAGAAGAGTTAACGCATGTATATTTAGGAGTGCTGAAGTGAAAAGAAAATGTAACATCTTTGAACTCTTGAGAAAAAAAAAAAAAGGAAAATTATGAAATACCTCTTGGCTTTAAAGTGCTCTCAACAGAATGGGAACATTTTTTTAAAATCCAAGACTTGCCCACCGATGTCTGGACAGACGCGGCACCAGGTTCTCCTGTTCTGCCTGCCGAGATCAAACATAGCACAGGGGTCCCCGGACCCTCCTTCCTAATGCCTTCACCAGCCCATCCATAAGGATCCATCCATTCCCCTCTTGTGTCTGCTTCCATGGTCCCTAGTGGAGTTGTGCAATGTCTCGCAGTGTTCCTCACTCTGACTTCAGTGTCTGCAAGGACCCTTAAGATGTGACATGATCCCCCCCCCTCAAATATCAACCTCTCTCGCACATGCTTGCACTCTTTCAAGAGACACAGGGAGTCCTTGAGTCTCACACCCATGCAGTGACGGCATCTGCTTGTCTCCTAATTATGCAACCCCACTTATCCACCGGTAGTTAGGAGAGGAGTGTACGACATGCACACCTTGCATCGACCGCTTTCCATAATTCTCCTCTAGACAGGTTCTGTAATGGGGGTCAGGCTGTTCACACAAGAGGCTCGACCGTTACTTGTCTCCATAATTTCTCCTTAAGCAGACCTTGGCTTGTTTTCTGACGAGTTCCTTGAAGTGTGCATCTTTTTTTTGCTGCCTGGTAAGATGATGACTAGGATGGTGTTGAGGCTTTGGGCATATTCCTACTTTGAGTCGAAAATAAGTTGTGATTTTCTTTTTTCTTTTTATAGAAGGTGCTTTAGACACTGCTGTGTGCCACCATATGCAGGGGTGACCTGGGATGTTCATATGGTAATTACTTACACACACACGCACTGACACGCGCACAGCCATTTGCACATGCAGATCCAACATGGAGACCGTAGAAACCCCTACCCTTCCTCTTCAATCCATTTTGAGACACCTTTGTACATAACACATGCATAAATAAACATACACACCCTGTTATCTATATATATATATATATATATATATATATATATATATAATTGTGCACAAACCTGCATTCGTTTCCTGCATTCTTCTCCCCCCCACCCCCCACACTGTTACATTAGACACACAAAATATCCAGTCAGTAACCTTTTTGAACGGTTTGTCTTACTCATGCCTTGCACTAATGACGCTCATGGATATATCTTGTCATAATTACAGCCAGTGTGATATAAATATATATATACATATATAAATAATATACTGTAAATAGGGTGTTGCAATGTAGTCTACTTTTTTTTCCAATTTGCAATTGATAGGACTAATGCTTGCTAGGGAGTTGTCCGGAAGTTCATTGAAAAAATGTAATACTTGTACAGTTTGTGGTTAAAAAACAAAACCGGTTTGGTCTAGGTGTGGAGTTTTGTTGCGATTATTATTTTTTTTCCCCACACAAATGGTTAAATTATAATCAATGGTGGTCTTTATAAATGTCTTTAATGCTATTAACAAAAACATGAAATAGCTTTTATGGTCTGTCTTGTACTTTTTCTCCCAAAAAAGAAAGAGATTATATTTCAACGTTTGGTCTTCTCCTTTGTTTGTTTAACGTCTTTCTCTCACATTTCACTATATTTGGTTCCCCTTTTTGGTATCAGACAAGCAAAGAGAACTTAAGATAAAACTTCACATCCAGAGTGGGAGGATGTAGTTTGCCAATAATGTCTGTATATTTCTGACTGTTGGAACAGTCTTCACCCAAGATCGAAGAGACACTGGTGCATCATGGGGAATAAAATTAACATGTAGTAGGGTATATATATATAAATATACGTCGTACGTATTTCGTTTTTTGCTGTGGACAATAAATTGCAGCCGAAAACATAAAAATGCAAGCATTTTACAAAAATGTATGTAATGACCAAATAAATACTGAAATAAATGTGATCATTCATTATTGAATTTGGGATTTTAATCTATGTGTGAGGGTAAGTCTGGGAGTGTGAAAATTAGCAAGCAAAGTGAATTTCCTCCTTGTGCTTCTAAAATAAATACTAGGAGTGTAATAAATCTTTCATTTGTCCTTGAGTTGAGGAACACTGTCTTTATAATCAATGTGATGACAGTTCTATCTTGCTTTAGTGATGTCTATAAGAGGTCAATGACGTGTCTTAACATGATTTATAACTAGAAAATGCATTTCCTGCAGAAAAAGTTGATTGCTGTAGTGCAAAGTGAGGTTGAATAATGTTTGAGTAAAGCCACATAGTTTACGACCTAAAGAAATGTTAAATGGCTTAAATCAAGTGAAGGATCTAAATGGGGTAAACATGCACAACATTTAAACATTTTAAAATGGTTGGAAACAAATAAAGTGAAGAGTTAAACAAATAGCTAATCTGATCCAAGTTTGAATATATTTGAGATAAAATATAGAATAGGTGAGCTGTTCCGAGTGTGTGTGTGTGTGGTACTTAGAAAAGTATGTTATTGACCTTATTCCTTCACATCTAGTTAATCGAAATAAGCTCACAAAAAGATTGAGGCTTATAACGTTGGACTCCTTTGAGTCTCTGCTTTCATATGGCATATCGTTTATGCATTGTTTTTAGCATTTAGTTGACTTCCATTGTAGATACAATAATATTTAAAAAATAGAATATCTTAGAAAGTTGGAATTGAGTGTCTAGGTGAAAAATTGTGGAAGGAGTAGGGTCCCGAAGTCTGTAGAAAGAAGGAATTTATGAATAAAGCTTAAGAAGAAAAATAGTTGAGTACTGCATGCAGCACTCACCTAATAGCATACTTTTCCAAGACTCACACTCTCTCTCTCTCTATCAGAATAGCACAGCTATTCTATATTTGATCTCAAATGCATTCAAACTCTTTCACTTGATCTATTTGTTTTACTCTTCGGTTTATTGGTTTCCAACCCTTTTATAGTTGGAAACCATAAAATGGTGTGCATTTAAATGGTGCGCATGTTTACATTGTTTACTCCATATAGGCTCTACTCAAATCCCTTCACTTAATTCATGCCATTCAACCTTCCTTTACGTCTAAGTGACTTAAGTAGCCTAAAACATTTATAGCCTCCCTTTGCACTACAGCACTGACAGCATTTTCTGCAGGAAATACTTTTTCTAGTTAAATATGAAACCTAATACTCATTTAAGGCTGATGACTGATTCATCAATGTGCATTGATTGCTTTTGAACAATGATTAAGTTATTTCCATCGTTACATTTGACCTTGAATTCCTGTAATAAACACATTTCTCTGACCTCTCCCCTATTATACTAGTAGATAGGCCGATCCCATTTAGCCCCCTAGTGGAAAAAAAGAGCCCTGCAGGTAAGAAATTAAAAACAAGGATGAGCGCCATGTCTGATCCTCCGGTTGTGTAATAGACAACCAAACACCAGAACTCTCTTCCCCCTCCCGGTGGGGATCCATGTGAAGGATGGCCGAGAGTGCGGGGATACAACAGGGTTCTCCTGCCGTCGGGGCTGCGGGCTCGGCCCCGGCCGCCCCGGGAGCCGGGGGGACGGCGGGCTCGGGCTCGGCCGCCCCAGCAGCGGGGACTGAGGGCTCGGGCTCGGTCCCCGCAGCCCCGGGAGCCGGGGGAGTGACGGGCTCGGGCTCGGTCCCTGCTGCCCCGGGAGCCGGGGGGACGGAGGGCTCGGGCTCGGTCCCGGGAGCCGGGGGGACGGAAGGCTCGGGCTCGGTCCCGGGAGCCGGGGGTACGGAGGGCTCGGGCTCGGTCCCGGGAGCTGGGGGGACGGAGGGCTCGGTCCGGGGGACGGAAGGTTCGTTCCGGGGGATGGAGGGCTCGGTCCCCGCGGTGGGCTCCGCTAGGATCGCTGTGAAGAAGGCGCAGCTCCGCTCCTCACCTCGGCCCAAAAAACTGGAAAAACTCGGAGTGTATTCCTCCTGCAAAGTATGTGATTTTAGATTATACGCGATCATGGTAGATGTTTTGGAAGTGTTCTTCTTCTTTAAACCCCTTTTTTCATGCTGGGCAGCGACAGTTTGTAAATTGCAAACGCAGCAGAGGAAGCCATTGGCGTACCATATTTATTTTCATTTTGCTTACATACAGAAATGATAAAATAAAATAAAATACCGATTATGCATTACACTGCCAATGGGATGAGCCCCCTCCCCCCCCTACATCCGTCAGCCTCCTAGTCTTTACTCGTCTCTCTCTCTTGACGGGGGGTCGAAGGAAGTAAACACTGGTTTGGCGCTCAGTCAGCTCCTTGTGAGTGTTGTTAACCTGTGTTTGTGCACTGTTGAACAACACCAGTTCATTCCACTATGAAGCGGCGTTGTCTGCGTATCGTCTTCTAAACTTGTGTTTGCATATCGCATTTTAACGAGTTCTTAAATATCTGCAGAGAAGAGATAGCGTCTTTGTTTTGACAGGGTGACAGCTGCTGGAGGGGGGCGGAGTGTGTTGACGTTTTAAGGCGCATGCTCTGTGCGCAGGCCAGGCTGCCCTATAGACACACTGCTGCTTCTCTGTGCGCCAGGCCAGGCTGCCCCAGCGACAGAAACAGGGCTGCTGCTCAGGGCTCATGCTATACCCACCTCAGAGCTCACACTATACCCACCTCAGTGCTCACTCTACACCCTACAACCACCTCAGAGCTCCCCCTACACCCACCTCAGTGCCCACCCTAAAGGGCTGATTACGGTCCCACGTTCCTGCAACGCAAGGGGGTTACGGACCCTT
This sequence comes from Gadus chalcogrammus, assembly GCF_026213295.1. Lineage (NCBI taxonomy): Eukaryota > Metazoa > Chordata > Actinopteri > Gadiformes > Gadidae > Gadus > Gadus chalcogrammus. The sequence goes on along the minus strand of NC_079433.1, from coordinate 19,791,423 downwards.
TACGTCCTTGCAGATCCTCCCTTGCGTCCACCGCAAGGGCCTGACGTGCGGCTCTCAAAAATGTTAACCTTCCGTCGAGGCGACGAAGCAGCAAGGGCTGTGATTGGTCGGCTTACTAAAACCTGACGTAGAACCATAAAGATTCACGACTGTGTCGAAGCGTCTGCGTGGTTATTGCGTTGCGGGAACGAGGGACCATAATCAGCCCTTAACATCCACATCAGTGCTCACCCTACCCCAACCTCAGTGCTCAACCTACCCTCAGCTCAGTGTTCACCCTACCCCCAGCTCAGTGCTCACCCTACACCCTACAACCACACCTCAGTGCTCACCCTACCCCCACCTAACAGCTCACCCTACACCCTACACCCACCTCAGGGCTCACCCTACCCCCACCTAACAGCTCACCCTACCCCCAGCTCAGTGCTCACCTTACCACAACCTCAGTGCTCACCCTACCCCCAGCTCAGTGCTCACCCTACCCCCAGCTCAGTGCTCACCCTACACCCACCTACCAGCTCACCCTACACCCTACCCCCACCTAACAGCTCACCCTACACCCACCTCAGTGCTCACTCTACACCCACTTCAGTGCTCACTCTACACCCTACACCCACCTCAGTGCTCACCCTACACCCACCTCACAGCTCACCCTGCACCCACCTTAGAGAATCCCTCCCAAAATGTAAGGTGGAACGGCTCAAAGATTTCCCTGAAACGTTGTCTATCCTATATCCTGCTGTGAACTACACTCAGCGTACCAAGGTTGTAAACACCTCTCCCCCCCATCTTTCTGCCAATGCGCAGGCTGAAGGGGCTTGTAAGTGCAATGGCTGGAAAAGTCCAAACCCTCCTCCTACACCACCGAGGACCGACCAACAGTCGAACGCCGTCAACTTGCAGGACCCCTGTCGAAGCTGCTCACACACTCTTGGTATGTTTCAACATAGACCAAAACATGGCCTCAATTGACTACACAAGTAGCTAGTAATTAAAGCGGTCCTTTCTTTAAAAAAGGGTTGTGTACATTATTTGTGTGATCTGTTTGTCAGGTGACCATGTGACTCACCTGGAGAACGTTTCGGAGGACGAGATGAACCGACTGCTGGGCATTGTGCTGGACGTGGAGTACCTGTACACTTGTGTGCACAAAGAGGAGGACGCAGACACCAAACAAGTGTACTTCTCCCTCTTCAAAGTGAGCATCTGTTACGCCGCCCAAAAATAACATGGAAAAAAATGTCCATTCCTGCCTGTTAGTGTCTTGGAGATGACAACTTACACACCTGTTTCCTGCTTTGTCTCTCTCCCTCCCTCCCTCCCTCTGCCAACAGCTTCTAAGGAAGTCCATTCTCCAGATGGGGAAGCCCATGTTGGAGGCCCACGATAATCCTCCCTTTGAGAGACCCAGCATAGAGCAGGCAAGAACATGCAAACACATGCCCACAGTTGTTCCTGACACACAAAACGGGAACCAGGCCCATCCAGACCATCTCCACTCAACACTATACTCATACAATTCAGTTTATCTCAAAGCTTATTAGGTATCTTATCTTCTCTGTGGTCTCTTGTATAGGGCGTGAACAGCTTTGTGCAATACAAGTTCAGCCACCTTCCGTCGAAGGAGCGGCAGACCATCGTGGAGCTGGCCAAGATGTTCCTGAACCAGATCAACTACTGGCAGCTGGAGACACCGTCCCAGAGACGGCAGAGGGGGCCCAACGAGGACGCTGCTGGTTACAAAGCCAACTACACCAGGTACCACACTCCTGCCTGCACCCAGAGAGCAGAGTTGATCTATGCTGTTAGGGTAAAAAGGGCTCTAGTGTTTTCTTCTGAACATCACGGACCACTTTGATAATGGACCGAAATACATCGGACAGTTAAGTCCATGCCCAAAAAATATTTGTACATTTATTTTGGGGTTATAAATGGTGAAGACACACTTATACACAAACTTTAGACACCCTATTGATTCGTTAACCAGTACTAACTCCATTGGGACTTTCCAGACGGATGTTGAGTTGGTTAAAAGGATGTGTGGGAATGCAGTACAACTGAGAGTTTTTCCGGACCTTTCTGAAATGTGCTCACAGACAAAAAAAACAACAACTTTGGATAGCCTTGTTGTCCAGGTGACTCCCAGCTGGAAGGTATTTTAGTTTCAACTGCCTGATGTTTGCTGTGTACATTAGGGGTGTAACGATACATGTATTCGTATTGAACCGAATCGGTACCGACGTCACGGTTCGGTGCATGGATTTACACAGAGAATACACGGTATAAAATTAAATAAAACTGGCGTGCAAATTAATGTCGTGTAATGCCGAACGATCTGCGGTCTTCAGAGACAACTGAGATGCCTGAAAGGGTGCAGGCAAGTTCGAGCTACACACCCAGTTTGGTGATTGGCGAAACGGTGAAAGCCTTGTTTATTGAAGAAAATGTTGCACAAAAGTTTGCCGTCCTTCTTGGACGTCCTACATGGTTGATCTTTGCTCATTGTGCGCGTTCTTCTTTTTCCTTGGATTTATTAGGAGGCTACACTATGTCGGGCTGCTATGAGGTCACAATGCTAACGTAGCTGCCGCGGCTATCGCAATCCGGTTTAACCCCCCCCCCCCCCCACCATAAGGGTACTGTCAGCGGTGGAAACGCGAGCCGTAACTGAGCTGCGCCGAAACGCACCTTCACTGTTCCACCAAGCCGCACCGAACCGACCCACACCCTCCGGTGGAAATGCGCAAATTCTGTGTACTTTGCAGATTCATACATAAGACATGCTGAATTTTCAGTTTTATAACTGATTGTCTTATCTGGAGTTGATGTGGGGTACTTATTGTTTACTGTTTACATCTTAGATTACACAGTTCAGGCTGTTGCAGCTAGCTCAGTGGAGAGACAGTATGGCACTAGGTGGTACAACCTGAGACAATAAAAAAGAATTGCCTTCTGCATTTTTGTTTTTCCTTTTCCCTTCATTGTACCGAACTCGTACCGAACCGTGATGTCTGAACCGAGGTATGAACCGAAGCGTGACTTCAGTGTATCGGTACACCCCTAGTGTACATACCGATGCCTCAGTCTTGACACATCATCAGTGATCTGCCTGGAATCATCAGACGTTTCGGGTCTCAACATAGTACGCCCTCCTCTAGGTGACCCAGCCGGGGCTGATCTGACCCCAGCTTGTGTTGAGGTGGCTAGATAGCTACCATGACTCCATGGGTCCCCTCTTTTGAGCCACAGCCATCTTGAGGCCCTCTCTGCCGCAGCGGTGGTACGGCGGATGGCTCTCCTCCTTCTCTCTCCCTCAATGCCCAAACTGCTGAAGGCTCTGGTCGGGCTGCAAAACCCCTGCATCCAACCTCCACCGGGAGACACCTTGCTCTCCAACCAGCCTGCTGAAGGTCACTGACTAGTCCCGCGTACTTGGATAGCTCTCAAAGGCTTCTTCCAGGCGGTCTTCTCATCTCTGCTCCCCAGCTCTGACAAAGACAATGGTTTTCTTGGAGGGTCGGAACCGCATGCCTTTCGCTGATGACTTCAGCGGTACCGTCCATCTCCAAGTGCCCTGGTGCAGCAGCAGGATGTGTTTGAGGGTTCCTCGTTTGGAACACAACGGGCATGCTGGTGTCTCGGCTAAGCCCCATGTGTGCAGGTTTGATGGGCTTGGAAGTACATCATATACTTCCTGGATGAGGAATTTAATGCGGTGAGGCTCGGCTTTCAAAAGCTCAGCCCAGGTCACTCTCGTCTAAACTGCGTTCTCCTATCTTGTCCAAGATCCCTGTTGCTTCATTCCCACTTCCTTGACGGTCCTTGTTCCTTCAACTGCAGCTCTCACCTCCTCCTGAACAAGGCGGCGGAGTTGGAAAGGAGACTAGCCCAGATCTGCTAATGTGACCACTCCCACCATGCTCCTTTGACGCATCCTTGCCTCTGCCTCTTGAACTGCGACCTCTGCCCTCAACTTCCTTCCATTCAGATCACGTGAGTCCTTGTACTGAACAACTTCTCTAGCTCTTGTTACCTTAAACTCCTCCAAGGATTTGAAGGGCAGTTGCAGTTTATTGGTGTTCCAGTAGAGTGCGAGGCTGCTCAGGCTCCTCGGTTATCCAAGCCATCTCCGGAGGTGGCTACTTACCCTCCTCTCTAAGGTCTCCACTGTTGAGATGGGGACTGCATGGACAAGGAGGGGCCAAAGGATCCTTGGAAGAATGCCGTGTTGGTATATCCATGCTCTGAACTTTCCAGGTCGGCCTAACTTGTCCACGGATTTCAACCAGCCATCCAACTCAGTGCAGGTCGACTGAATAGATTTTGTTTCTCTCAGAGAGCTGTCAAAAACCTTGCCTAAGCTCTTGAATGGCTTCTCTGAGATGGTTGCGATGGCTGTGCCTGTGATGTTAAAGCGGAACTTGTCTTCCACCTTTCCTATCCTCAGCACCATAGACCTTGATTCTGTCATGACTGTGAGGTCATCCATGAATGCCCTGATGGAGGCTTGCCGTTGACCTGATTTCGATAGGGGCCCGCTGCACTCTGGCTCAGCAGACTTGGTGAGCATGTTCATGGCTAGGCAGAATAGTGTCACAGAGATCGTGCACCCTGTGATGATACCAATCCCAACCTTGTGCCAACGAGATGTTATTGCTCCTGAAGAAACCCCTCATCCTGAAATTGGTGTAGTAATTAGCAATGAGGTCTCCACACTTGCTTGGGACACGATATTTTGTCAATAATCAACTTGTGTGGAATGGAGCCAAATGCATTTGCCAGGTCAATCAGCAGTAGTAACAGGTTCCCCTTGTTCTCTCTTGCCTCCCTAATCAGGGACTGTAGGTGTTCTGTTCAAGGTAGGTACACAGCCGTTTGGAAACAGTGCTGAGGGACATCTTTGCCTCGACACACAGTAGGGAGATGATGCGGAACTGGTCTAGTTGGGTGGAGTTTTCCTCCTTCGGGATCCACACCCCTTCAGCTACTCTCCATTGATCTGGGATCCTCCTTCTTCTCCAGAAGACTTGCAGGATTTTCCACAGACGCAGCAGGAGTTTGGGACAGTTCTTATACACTTTGTATAAAGTGCCACTCAGTCCTGGAGCGGAGCTTGCCCTTGCTTTGCGGACGACCTCCCTGACTTCCTTTAGCTGCAGCTCTGACATGTCAAACGCAGGCATAAGGTGCATGTTCGCACCTTATGTCGCTTTGGATAAAAGTGTCTGCCAAATGACTAATCTCTTTCAACCATCATCAAGACCACCTCCTTTTTGATAAATATAAATGATTCAATTATAACATAAGTATAATCTTTTTATAAAAATCGATATATATATAGCGATATATATGTTTGTCTTTTTTTTTATGTGATGCACTCTTCCTTCCAGGTGGCTGTGCTACTGCAACGTGCCTCAGTTCTGCGACAGTCTCCCCCGCTATGAGACCACGCAGATCTTTGGCTGCACACTGCTGCGCTCCGTCTTCACCGTGATGAGGAAGCAGCTGCTGGAGCAGGCCCGGCAGGAGAAGGATAAGCTGCCTCCCGAGAAACGCACCCTCATCCTCACACACTTTCCCAAGTAGGAGATCACACTCACACACACATCTTTGCACACTTTCCCAAGGCGAACACACACACACACACACACACACACACACACACACACACACACACACACAGACACACACACACACACCACACACACACACACACACACACACACACACACACACACACACACACACACACACACACATCCTCACACACTTCCCCAAGAAGGAGATCAATCTCACAAGCACACATCTTCACACACTTTCCCAAGTAGGATATCATACACACACACACACACACACACGCACACACAACACACACACACACACACGCACGCACACACACACACACACACACACACACACACACACACACACACACACACACACACACACCACACACCACACACACACACACACACACACACACACACACACACACACACACACACACACACACACACACACACACTTCTTCTCACTCTTCCCCAAGGAGGAGATCCCACACATACTCAGACAGGACAATGAAAAATTTTCATTTCATATCATTCATTCAGCCAACCCTGGTGTTTGTTGATTATTTACAAGTTATAGGCGGCTTGTACATATCTCATTTAGTTATTTTCAATTATGGAACAGTATAAGTTAGGAATATGTATTTTATTTGATAATTTTCTCAAGCTCTGAGGGGTATTCTCAGGTCACACATCTTCCTTATATTTAGCATTGTCATACAAATTGAAATGATTTATCTGTGGACTAACGGGAACTACTTCAAGTACGACCAGCTGCTATGAAGTTTAGTTGAGGTCACTTTTAGGTAACTCCAGCAGAGTCACTGTTTTATTCTAAAACAAGGGAATGCATTGTGGAGCTGCGACGACATTATTGTGTTTACCTCTGGCCTAGATTCCTGTCTATGCTGGAGGAGGAGGTGTACAGCCACAGCTCCCCCATCTGGAGCCAAGAATTCCTGTTGGGATCCACGGGACTACAGATCCCTATCCACACAGGTCGGACCTGCACCAACAACCCCATGCAATCAGGAACAGAAAAACAAGAAAGCTTGATTCTGAATACTGAACTGTGTGATGTATTTCCTGAGGATACACACACCACCTGCATGCAGCAGTAGCATACTTGGAGTAATGACCGGATATAAGAAACATTTAGATGATTTAATGTTTAACCTTTAGTATTAACCAGTTAAAGATCTTCTTAACGGTCAACAGGTTAACAATGGACGTCCCTACCTACTATGTTGATTGCTTATGCTATCTTGTAACAGTTTCCTTATGACGATCCTGTGAGTGTTAAAATAGTCTTGTGTCCAAGGGTCAGCAATGAGATCTATACAGACAAATTAAAGCCAGTATCTATGTCTGTAAAACGATTAAGTGTGTGGTACTTTCTCAACATTAGGCCATATGCAAAATAAACATTAACGAAGGGCACATCAGTACATATTTATTTGGTTTAATTACAGTTTACGTGGAAAAAGCCGGTTGCAAGCAGTACAATGCTATTATAGAAAGTACGACACATCTAAATGAATTAAGCGTAGACGTAAATAAAAAGAGGCACTACAAAAATCTACAAAAGACGCTATGCTCCGCTGTTTCATACTGCTGTTTCATACTGCGTATATTCTGAGCAAAATCAGCTACATTTCGTAGATGGAAACCTGGATCAGAGTCCTTGGTCTCCAGCCATTTCAATCCAGTCTCCAAACCCTCTATTGCTTCCCTCACTTTCGGGGAGGCTCAGTTCTTCCTATAATATTACTTGTGTGAATGTGGTTAATATTTTTAAGCTCTAGGGAAACATTTCTAATTATACCGTGCCCAAAAATTTGGGTCCAAGAATTATAGTGGAAGTCGCGTTAGATCGATGCACGTTATATCTAAGGTATGTTCGACCTGCAAGCACTCTGCCCGCACGGGCACTGTGCTCTTCTCCCCAACACTGACTCTGGACCTGTTCTCCAGTCAGGCAGGGTGATCTCATGTGTTTCAAGGGAGTGACTTTGGGAGAGGCCTGTAGTAGTTTTTGGTTTGAGACTTTCTAGCTTACACTGGCTGGTTCCTCAAAATTTTTAACACTTACTTGAACAGACTTATCTTGTGTTGCAGTGATCAGTGCATCCCCGGTGGCCAGACCGCTGTACTACAGTCCCAGTCCCATCCAGGTGGAGATTGCGAGCTGTGGCAGCGTTAGTCCTGCGAGGAAGATGGTGTCTCTACTGGAGATGAGCACAGGTACTCGTAATGACCAGGAGCTATGACGAACATACATATGAGATGATTCAGAAATATTTGAAGCGTGGGCACAACATTAAACTTTTAATTGTTTTCCATCAGTAGTTTTTTGTGAACTGATACATTTCTCACACACTCTCCAGTTTGTTTGTTGGCTCATATTGCAACAACTAGCTTATAGCTTAAAAAGCTGGATGTATCTGTAGTCAATGCTGATTGACAGTGATGCTAAAAGGCTTGCCATCAGTACCTGGTAAATGGACTGCGTTTACAATATTGCTTAACATTCACCCATTCACGGCGGAGTCAACCATGCTTATCGGGAGCAATAAGGGTTAGGTGCCTTGCTCAGGAACACTTCGACACTCAGCTAGGAGGTGCCGGGGTTCGACCTAGCAACCTTGCGGTTACCAGTAAACCCGCTCTACCTCCTGAGCTACTGCCTCCCACAGTATCTCTGTCTTTGTAACATATAATCGTACTATCGACCCTGCCAAAACCCCTCCCACGTTAGCCACCCAGCAGGTGAGCTTTATTGAGTTATTTTAAATCTGTGTCCCACCTACTCATTGGGAGGGGCTCCATCTTACAAATTGTGCCTTTAACTATCGTCTCCTTATATTTCTAAGAAAGAAAAAAGATGTGTCTGTTTTGTTCTCTGTGTAGTTGGAGAGAAGCGTAAGCCTTCGGAGCCCCTCCCCCACGAGGACGCCAAGAGGCAGAGAGTGGTTGGAGACATCCCCCAGGAGCTGATCAACGAGGTCATGGCCACCATCGCCGACCCCGCCGCCATCCCAGAGGTAACCAGGGACTGGGGACTTCCCCTTAGCTCCTTCGACAATTACATTTATTAACCAAAGCCTTGTTTTGTTTCTGCCCAAACTATTGATGATGTTGATTCACTACATTCAACGCAATACATATAATAATACGTATTATTCCAGAATAAACACCAATAACCATATGGGACTACAATAGTAAATGATTCTGTGGATGAACAGTGGCCCGCCCGGTTTTGGTCATGAAGAACACGTCCTCTTCCTCAGACCAACCTGCTGTCAGCGCACTCTGCGCGTGACGAGGCAGCGCGGCTGGAGGAGCGCAGGGGGGTGATCGAGTTCCATGTCATCGGGAACTCGCTGAACCAGAAGCCCAACAAGAGCATCCTGATGTGGCTGGTAGGCCTCCAGAACGTCTTCTCCCACCAGCTGCCCCGCATGCCCAAGGAGTACATCACCCGGCTGGTGTTCGACCCGTGAGTGGACTGCCAATTTCACGTTGAGCTCATCTGTGAGGGGTTAAGAACAGATAGTTCTGGATCCATCCCACACGGGACTTCTCTGTATGCTTTGCACATTAGGAAAAGCCGACTTTATCTTGGTCTATGGATTTGTCCATCTTAATCTTAAGCTATTTATCTATATCTCTAAAACGAATATATAATTCCAAGGTCAGGAAACAGGTTAGTTAAAACCCACACACTCTAAGCTAACATCTCAAGGATGTCATTTATTTTCCTGCGGTTCAGCAGTTATATGATTTGCCATACTCGTATGTATCTTCTTATACCTCCATGTGTCGACATTATAAAGTGGAACTTTAACTTCCTCTTTTCACAGGAAGCACAAGACACTGTCGCTGATCAAGGATGGCCGAGTGATCGGAGGGATCTGTTTTCGGATGTTTCCCTCCCAGGGCTTCACCGAGATCGTCTTCTGCGCTGTTACGTCCAATGAGCAGGTCAAGGTGAGGCGAAGCCCCGCCCTCTGTGCTGTTCATCTCTGATTGGTGAGTTTGGACTTGTTGTTAACCTTTCTGTTGTGCAGGGTTATGGCACCCATCTGATGAACCACCTGAAGGAATACCACATCAAGCATGACATCCTCAACTTCCTCACCTACGCAGACGAGTACGCCATCGGATACTTCAAGAAGCAGGTCGGATCCTATCCATCAAATGCATATTGATCACACACACACACACACGTCTGCTCATCCAAAACAGATACAATTCTGTCTCTCTCTCTCCCACTCTGCCTTGTCTCTCAGCCTTGTCTCTCTCTGCCTTGTCTCTTGCTCACGCTGCCTTGCCTCTCTGTCCCTCCCACTCTGGCTCTCTCTCAGACTTGTCCGTCTCTCGCTCTCTCTATCTCTTTCTCTCAATCTCTCTGCCTTGTCTCTCTCTGTCATCAGGGTTTCTCTAAAGACATAAAGGTTCCCAAGGCGAAGTACGTGGGCTACATCAAGGACTACGAGGGGGCCACACTCATGGGCTGTGAGCTGAACCCAAGCATTCCCTACACAGAGTTCTCTGTCATCATCAAGAAACAGAAAGAGGTGTGTGTGTGTGTACATGGGTCGGCAGAATAAACCTCCCAAATGTTCTCCGCTCTTTTCGGATGGAACTTTTTGTCACCTGTCTTTTTAAACACTGGCTCTCTCCATCCCTCAGATCATCAAGAAGCTGATGGAGAGGAAACAGGTGCAGATCAGGAAGGTGTATCCGGGGCTTTCCTGTTTTAAGGAAGGAGTCCGGCAGATTCCTATCGAGAGCATCCCAGGAATACGTGAGCTTCCCTCTTCCTCTCATGCATTGTGTATTGTGACTACTCTTCATCTAGTGAAGGCTGTGCCAATGATATTCAATTATTTAAACCAACAGGTGAAACTGGATGGAAACCCATGGGCAAAGGCCAAGGGTAAATGGGATTTGAGTTTATACACCTGTAGACACTACTTGTTCAGAACATCATGTAGATATAACCGTTCCCATATTCAGCTGATGTTTCAATCTGACTCGTTTTGCTTTGGTTTGTTGTAGGAAGGAGCTCAAGGATCCAGACCAATTGTACAGCACTCTGAAGACCATCCTCCAACATGTGAAGGTGAGGGAGCTTCACATTTATTTATACTGTAGATAATTTACAGACAAGCTCTTATTTAAATAGTTCAGGGTATATGCAGGAATCCTAGAGATGAATTTACTACCTTTTACTACCTTTTTTATTACCTCCACAATATTTATTTCTACCAACACGACCTCAAGCAGCGGGGCGGGGGGTATGCTAAGCACCACTTACTACTTACTATAAGGTATAAATGTGACACTGCCGCGATCCCTGTAGCCCTAGTGCTGCTGCTGCTAGCACCGCAAAACAACGACATAGAGAGTAGAGGTCTGCACTCCTGCGGGACGCGACACAAAATAGTGAAGCTCGGGACAAAAAAATGAAAGCTCATTGCGGGGGCGGGCGGGATGATAGAGGTGCATTTGCGGATGCCGGATGATACACTGCACTCCCGCAAATCAAATATGAGGGTAAAGTAAAATATACAAATTATCATGAAGCCCTCATCAATAAGCAAAACCTACTTTTCCAACAACTTTTCCTTCATGGTCGAAGCAGCAGCTGATTCTTTTACCTTTCATTTTTTTAATATGTGACTGTTTCGTGTTTCAGTTACTGAGGCCTATTTAATGTTTTGTATGGTTGAAAACATGCAGGCTTACCAATAAATATGTTACCAATACTGGTAGCCTAATGAATTATGGCAACCAGGCTACTCAGTTCAGGTCCTGTTAGCACCGTATACTGTATTTTTTAGGCTAGATGAAGTTAAAACATGTAAACAGATATTAAGCAAAAAAATGGAAACTCATTTTATATTGAGGTGGTGGTGAAAAATGTACTACCAAGTCAAATTGCGTGTTACCTTTTACTACCTTTCGAGGGCCTTAATTTTTTATTTTATTTTTTACTACCTTTTACTACCGCGCAGACAATAATAAATTGTCTTGGCTACACAAATGAAATGTTCTGTTGTGTTCTAGAGTCACCAGAACGCTTGGCCCTTCATGGAACCTGTGAAGAAGACGGAGGCTCCTGGGTACTACCAAGTGATCCGCTTCCCCATGGGTACGTACGGGATAGTCCGCCATGTCTGCTCAGAACTAACACAGCTCACCCTGTCTTGTGTTCAGTGGGTAGGATCGGGGAGCCTCATTAGAAAGTGCAGCCATCTGTGGTGTTTCTTCTCCAACAGACCTGAAGACGATGAGCGAGCGTCTGAAGAGCCGATACTACGCCACTCGCAAGCTCTTCATGGCCGACATGCAGCGCATCTTCACCAACTGTCGGGAGTACAACCCGCCCGAGAGCGAGTACTACAAGTGTGCCAACTTACTGGAAAAGTTTTTCTACACCAAATTAAAGGACGCGGGGCTCCTTGAGAAGTAAACACAAACTATCTTGAATTCTAGACCCTCACCAGGACTGGTTTCTATCCAGAGACTGAGGACTGATCTTGGCATTCAAACGGTTTTGTGATTATCGACAAGATGAGAGGGTTTCTCATGTTTGGGTCTCAGAACACAGCTGTGTGACACTAAAGTTCACACAGCAGGGACAGCCCCCTCTCAGGGGCCAAGGCTGTCTCCAGTAGGCTGGGATTGTTGCCAAACTAGTAATGTTGCTTGCCATGTGACGCCTAGAACAAATTGGAAAAGGACAAATGACGAAAAGCCGTGTGATTTGATGCGCCGATGGCCATGCAGCTAGCAGTACTTTCCATCGAAACAAAAAGTTAAGAGTGGCTTTAAGTGGAAATCATTTCAGCCATGTCAAGTTGTCAGAGCGATGTTGGTAAATCGAACCAGCCTTTCCGCCCTCCCCCAGCAAAAAGTTTAGGTAATGTTTTAATAAGGCTCTCTGCTTCCCGCCTTCTTGTTAGTTTAGAGACGCTGAACTCCCGAGACTAACGAATAACAAATTCAAGTTTCAAAGACGCACCTTACGCTCTCTTTGTGTCAGTCTATCAGTGACTCCTTCCATTCCACTGTACCTCTCTGTTGACTCAGGTATAGAGATCAGGGGCCGTATTCACAAAGGATCTTAGGGCTAAAAGTAGGTCCTAACTGGCGAATTTAGGAGTAACTCCTAAAAATAATGGGCGTGTCACTCTTAAATTTAGGACTCCTAACTTTTTTCACTAAGAGCAATTCACAAAGTATTTTAGGACTAAAAGTAGCACCTAAGTCTAGAGAGCTTAAAAGTCCTCAGAGGACTCCTAACTCAGTAAGACCTATTCACAAAGAATCTTAAAATGCCGGCGAGACGAAATGTTAGGGTATTCAACTTATTGTGGAGTTAATGCGCGATGCAATAACATCCCCGACTAACAGGAATAATCCGATTAAGTCCCGAATAAAATGTTATAAAAATTATAAGTTATAAAAAAAATATATATAACTTATAAAAAAATAAAAATAATTGCGCCATCAAAAGACGAGGACGTGTTCGTCAATATGAAGAAAGTGCATTCCATCAACACGCAGGTTGTTTTTGATGCAACTTTTACTTTTAACATAGCCTACTGGATGTTGTTGCAAAGTGGCCTGGATCGTCAGCTACCATGATTCGCGCATTTTAATGGTGAGCGGTCTGAGGCAGCTTTTTGAGATGTACCAGTTGGGTGTCACTTGCTGGGTAACAGTGACTATCCATGCAAGACGTGGCTCTAGACACCCTACCTTAATCCACAACCGGGAGCACAGTTAAAGTGTAACATGTAAGTGATTACGCAGATTACTCTTAGTCCTATGCGTAAAACACATCGTATTGGCTCTTTGCGAGCACACAAACATACACGAAATGTGTGGAGAGAGGAATTGGTCAGATGAAACGTCGGTTCATGTCCTCCACGGCGAAATACGACTCACGGGCAAGCACAGTAATCACTGTAGGTGCCATTCTACACAACCTTTGCAAGCGGAGGAACATTCCACAGCCAGACGATGATGATGATGATGATGATGATGATGGCGATCAACATTACAAGGAATTTGGCCGTGTGGAACCGAGTGGACAGGCATTTAGGGATCACTTTGAAAACACATTTTAGGTAAACACCTTGGCACAAATCAGTCAACACTTGGGTAGTTCGTAACATTTATTTTCTTTTAGATTTTACGTATTTTTATTGTTTGCTTTCTCTCTCTCTTGAATGTGCAGGCTACAACGTCATTATAGTAGTCTGCACAAAATTGTCATCATGCGTGTATTCTGCTAACTGCACTATAACTACTTAATAGGAATTCATTTCTAGCCTAGGCTATTTCCTTTTTTTTCGGTGATTCAGTGGGCTCGTCTGAACAACCAATCACCGAACTGACCGCTTCTAAACTCGTGCACGAGAATTGACGTAATCCATAGCAACGGCGCGTCACTCTTAGTTCACTCTTTGTGATTTATCTTTAGTAAGAGTAGGTCTCAGCGGCTTTGTGAATAACTTTTAAGAAAAAACTCCTACGTAAAATGTTTTAGCGCGAGTTAGGAGCACTCCTAGCGGTAAGATAAAATGCTTTGTGAATACGGCCCCAGAAACCTTATGTTTTACCATCGGAATCATCGCTCAACTAGTGTTCCCTGTGAAGAACTGGAGAACGTTAGAAATGAGGATCTTCTGTTTCTTTTGTTCGTTTGAACAAAAATAAGCTGATGTGTTTGATGTCAATCATATCAAATTTATCGTTCACCACGGAAAAAAATCGAAAATGAATTAAGTGTTCACACCAAGTTTATCCTGCCAAAAAAAATGGAACATTTTAATCATTTTAAGCACTTAGCCTGTGTATTTCGAATGTGTAGGTCTATTTTACTTTCAGGGCTTGAAGCTCCTCTAGATAAGCTGCATCAGGCAAACTTTGAATAATTAAGGCACTTTTTCGTTTTTATAATAAGCATTCTTTAACAAGGCAAATTTTTCACCTATTTTTGTTAACTAAAAAGCCTATCGCCGTTGACTTACAGCTCATTTAATTATCTAGTTTTATTCTTATTTATGTTCTTTAATTTAAAAGGAATAGTGCTTATGGAAGGTCTTAATTTATTCTTTTTCTTCTGCAGATTGAGATTGCTACCTTTGTACTTTGGAGATAAATGAAAGATTGTGCAATACTATGTCGTTTTTGCTGTTTTGTATAAAAGGAAATGTTTGTACTTTTCGAGCTTAAAGAACAAAAAAAAACTGAATTTTGTATCGTCTGAAAAATATTTCATGCTCTTTTACAACTTGCTTTAATGAAATAGCATTAGCTTATTTTATAGACAGAATAAATAGAAGTGAAACGATGTGTCGTCTGTGTGTGGTTTGAAAACCATTGTTTGGCCACAGCAATTTTGGATATAATATTTATATATTTAGATAATGGGGATCGTATTGCCTTACATGTATATATAATCTCAATGTTTATTATCATTAAAAATCAAAAAGCAAATGTTAAATGAAATGAAGACATCGACGATAAAAGGCTCAAGTTAGGGATTCTGACGCTCCCATTAGTTAAGGCCCCCATGAAGTTCAAGGTCACAGAAACCATTTACAAAAGAAATGACCTAAAAAAATACAATTCACTACGTTTTAGGTTGGAAAAGTAGTTTCAGTTTCTAATCACAATAATCCCGCCTGCTCCAAATCACATAAAAACATCGCTCATATAATCAACAAGCCCAGATCCGGAAGCATCAGCGGCATCCCACAAAGGACTCGTTGTACTTGAGCAGCGGCTGCTGGCTCTTCCTGGACGCCCCCTTCACAGACCGCCGGGCCCCCGGGCTCGGCTTGAAGATCGGGGACCGCAGGAACTGCAGGTCTGTGTGCTTGTCACCGCGTCTCAGTTTCCTGGCAGGAATCGAAAAACGCATCAACAACCCGATGTGGTCGGTGTTGTAAATACAGGATGTGTTAACACGCAACTGACATTTTAGATTTTATTTTCTTAGCTTTACTTGAGCTTTTTGTATGCATTGTCCCTAATGTGCATTTAAGTAGCAAGTCGATGCCCCTTGCCTCGTCACAAGAATTTCAATGGACCCAATTATAAGCACACAACAGCAGCATTCAACCACAAACCTGTTTACAAGACACCGATTGGTGGGAATAAACAGGATTTGTGGAAACAGATAACATAAACGCTCTAGGCATCCAAGAATGGGAAACCCCCTGTAACTGCAACGTCTAGACCCACTGTTGTCAAAGTGGGGTACGCGTATCCTGGCGATACGCTGAAGGATTTAAGGGCACCCATGGAACCTAACCAAATACCCGTTCCCTTCATCTGTTTAAACTTTTGTTTCTTACTGGTCGTAGTAGATACTTATACGTCACTGTTAGTGGACCCTAAAGTGTTCTGATCTAATCTCCAATATCTCATTTCCATTTGAGAATTGAGGTATATTGTTTATTTCGATATCTAATGCCACAATAACAGCACACATATCTAAAAAGGCATCTCAATCAGTGCTGCGATCTACGTGGGCACTACTCACGCGCCGAGTGACGGCTCCTTGTAGTCCACTGTCAAGGTGCAGCGTCTCTTGCGGCTGGGTGTGGAGCCGTCGGAGGGGCGGGACCCCGCTCCTGGGACCTTCAAATAGGCTGTGGGGGACATGTTGGTCACATCACACAGACTCAAGCCCCGCCCCACTGACTTCACACCAAACCCACCTGCAGGTGAAGAGGTGAACGAGAAAGAGAGGAAGGGGTGTTCATTAGGATGTACTCATGTACAAGTGAAGTGGAGGGAAGTTTGTGCACTGCGAAAAAACACACAGACAAAGCTTTGAAAGGACAAATGGAATGCCTACACCTGTGCAGAATAAACAGCAAAGATATATGGCTATCAATCTTGTGTAAAATGTATCGGCAATTCTCTCACAGTTTGCAAAGATCAGATTAGATTATTTTGCCATGGCAGGTAAAAAAGTAAAACCTCAAAAGATCTTAAAGGTACCATGGCATGATTATTATGAGTTCCCCTAGCCTGCTTATGGTCCCCCAGTGGCTAGAGATGACGTTAGGTGTAAAACGAGCTCTAGGTATCATGCTCCGCCTTTGAAAAATGAAAGCTCAGACCCTCAGATTTCGAATTTAGCCCAATATGTCGTCATATGGGGCCACGTTACCTCCCCTTTCTCTGCCTTGCCCGCCCCGGGGAATTTGGCCTGCCAAGGAGCTACGACGTACAAGCACCAAGTGTGTGTGTGTTTTGTTGAAGGGGACTTTTTTTTTGTCTGGACCAGTGGACGAGCAGCTCCGGCGGGGGGAACTCGGCGTGATAATATATATTATATGATATCTATGTATAATATGATATTATTTAAATATAGAGCTCAAGGACTCCCGCCGGAGCACCCGGAGTGTTCTAGATATTTACAGAACACGGCCACAAGCTGGGTGCGCCTCGCCAATGCGTTACATCTACTGTAAACACGAGCGCAGCGTGGGCGCAAGCTGCTCAGGGCCACACCCCCACCCTCCACCTTGACCCGCCTCTAAAAAACGGCACGTATGTGGAAAGCTCATTGTGGGACTGGCTTGTAGTGTCTGTAATTCTGCACCAAGGCTGAATTTATTGAACGTCTTCCATAAAGAAGCATGCCATGGGACCTTTAATATTGAACCCTGTTTCAGACGACCAAAGCGTTTGGAAACCGAAACACTGCCCTACACCCAGATGACACCCTACACCCCCCAGGGTGCCAAGGAGGGGGGGGGGGTGGGGGGCTTACGTTTCTTGCATATGTTGGTGGTCTTCCGGGGGCGTTTGCTGGGTAAGGCGGGGGTCGTGGGGTCCGAAGAAGAAGGGTCCATGGAGATGGACAGGACGCTGTCTATCCTCATCATCTCAGCCTTCAGGCCCGGCGTCACCACCAGCACGCTCGCCTGCTGGAGCTCTGCACACACACACAGACACACACACACGCACACAAGCTAACGTTAAAAGCGGTAAAAAATATATATATACGCTCTATGCAAATGCAATGCATTATTATTATTAACGTTGCTCTGAGGAGTGCTATGGGAGTTCTTCATAGGTTGGCTTGACTGAGGTCACCAGAGTCAACCAAATTAAATTTTTCCTTTAAATTCCTTTTTTATTCTTATTTGCTTGTACTGATGTTGCGGTTATGCCTCAATTTCCCTGAAGGGATGATCACACATCCATCCATCAGTGAGGATGTTAACCAGTAGAGGTGCCCTCAGGAAACAAAGGACAGGCCTATTCCTCGAGACTAACCTGATGGGCTTTCCTGGTTGGCCGTTTTTGGGGCGGGGCTTCTGGAGGACATCCAATCAGGGGATTCAGGGCAAGGAGGCGCCTTACTCTCTTGCACCATAGCCGTATTTTCTGTTTCCTTGTCTCTAAAGACTTTATACACACACACACACACACACCATTTTTATGTACATCGAAGTTAGTGACTAACTCTATAGATCAACATCCTAATACAACAAAACACAAACAAGCCTGAATACCATTTTATATAGGAAGGCACTAAGTATTGAGTTTGCGTTTTATTGTTTTAGCTCTACTTGGACATTCTTTTCACTGTACAGCACTTTGAGATTGTGTAAATGAAATCGCTTTATAAACAAAATGAACAATTATTGTTATTATTCTGAAATGCTCACCGGACACTTCCTGTTGTGGGTGGAGGACCACCCTGGTGACCCTTCTCCCCCTGCGTCCAGGCAGCGTCCTGCTCTTCTCTGGGGAGCTGCGTTTCCTCCGGCCCCTCCGAGGGACGTACAGCTCCCCCTCCGACTCAGGCGAGGACAGGGGGGGCTCCCCCGGGGGGGATTCCCCCGGGGTACCTGCGTGTAGCGTCGTCAGCGGGCTCTCTCCTTCCCCGTCTCTGTGGACGGCCGTCTCGGCCTGTGCCGCCTCGGCCTGTGCCGCCTCGGCCTTGGCCTTGAACGGGGTGAGGTGGACCGCCTCCTCGCAGTCGAAGTCGAACGTGTCGTTGAAGCCCAGTGAGGTGTTGAGATTGTCGGCCGGCGGACCCTGTGCGGCCGGGGGCCTGGCTGAGCGGTCCCGACTCTTGGAGCGGGTTCTGCTGACCTTGGTGTTCTCCCAGGGTTTCTTCAAAGGGCCCCGCTCCCCCTTGCGAGACCTCTCGGGGTTCCGCGCGGCGGGCTCTTGTTTGACCCGCTGTGGCTGTTGCTGCTGGGTGTGTTTCTTGCGAGGCTGCGGCTGGTGTGTGGATATAGCAGGGAGCGGCTCGGGGGTGGAGTGCTGGATCCGATCGGAGCCGATAGGGTCGGCGGGCCCTGCTGTCGCTCCTCCTGGCGGTGATGCTCTTGGGTTCTGTGCGCTACAGTCACTGTGTATGGGGCTCGCCGTCAACAGCCCCCCCGCCACCAGCATGCCCTCCGCCATTGTGTCCACAGAGCCCCCAGGTTTGCTGAACGAGCGCCGCTGCTGGGTCTGCTGGGAGCGTCTCCGGGTGCAGCTCTCCGCTCTCCGGCGCCTCACGCCCACAGTGGAGGGCAGGGTGAAGACGAAGGCAGTCTCCCCGGCCTCTTCAGGTGCCGGGGGTCCTGGACACATCCGTGTTATTACTCGTGTTGCCAGACAGACATTGCAATGGTTGTCATTTATATTAACCTTTTTACATTAAGTGTCAAATTAAAAGCTGTGTGAGGTCCCTTAAATTGTATTACTAGTTTTGTGAATACCTTGAATTACAGCTGGCTCTTCTTCTGATACAGGGGATTTGTGAGAGGTAATCTGTGTTTGCCTGAAATATGGTAAAAAGAACGAGTATTACATGACTAAAGTCAGTATATGATAAAGAATTATAATTGTTATTGATGATTAATTATTTCAGTTGAGACTTTTACCTTGATAATTCCAAAGGATTGTGGGAGGCAGCTTCAATAGAAGTTGAGTCACACTAAAAGAAAAAGAAGAGAATGGAATTCAGGAAGGAATTACAAACACATAGAACCGAACTCAACGTTCTTCCATTGTAACACATTAGGATCAGGCAACAGCTGCTGAGACCTCATATACCCCTGACCTTAGAGGACTAACGTACTTACTAACTAACATGAATGCCTTGCTCTTCTAGGACTAGGAGGCATCAAAAAAAACCAAAGACTCGCTCACCTTCCTTGCCGTGGCGTCCTGGTCCGTGAGTTCCTGGTCCCGGAGCCTCCTCTTGAGCAGCAAGAGGTGGAGGAACAGCGCCTGCTGCTCCCTCTTCAGCTGCAGGACCACCCCGTAGGCCTGCCTCAGCTTCTCCTTCTCCGCCTGCAGGGCCAGCGCCAGCGCCGTGTTGTTCTGCTGCACCCCCTGCAGGATGCTGCCGCTCGAGTTACACACTGATGGACCAAGGAAGATCCGGTAGTTTAATGTTTTATTTTACTTTGGTTGGGCAGCATGTTATACAGGAGCAGTTTGATTTGAATAAATATACGGATGTCATGTTTTACATTTAAACTAAACTAAACTGTAGCTTATTAGGCCAAAGAAACTCTCTGCTTGAGACCGTTGGTGAAGTTAGTTTGATGTTGGCTATTCAACAGCTATTCATTTCCTATGGAAAATTGCTTTTTGCTCAATAGCTTCTGAGTTATGGGACCTAGACACCCCAGACCAATGCCGACCTGTCCTGCTATGTGGTACTAACAAAATACACCTCACTAAAAATTCATATTTTGCACCTCCTATTTTATTTAAATATTTTAAGAATCCTATTCATTTCCTTTGGAAAACGGCTTTTTGCTCAATAGCTTCCAAGTTATGGGACCCAGACCGATGTAAATCTGTTCTGCTAAGTAGCACTAATAAGACACACCACACTATATGTCTTGCACGCCATTTTCCCAAAATTGCATATCAGTTGCACATAACTCCTGTCTTGGCCCAACTTCACTGGTTACCTATCAAATTTAGAATGGATTTGCAAGTTTTGTTTTTGTTTTTAAAGCCCTTAATGGGTTGGCACTAGGGATTGACCGATATATCGGTCGGCCGATATTCGCGGTTTTTACGTGTATCGGTATCGGCCGATACGTGGCTGATTTTCGCCGATATTTACCTGTCTTTAATATTTGTTAAATATTGTTCATCTACTTGTTCTTACTTGTTCTACCTCACCTGTTTTTACTATTTGTTAAATATTGTTTTTTATATTGAAGTTCAATAAATTTTCATTTTTTTAAATTGATACTTGTAACATTTGTTATCAGTGTAATTTTTATGATTGAGGGAGCAAAAGCAGTATCGGCTCTAAATATCGGCTCTAAATATCGGCTCAAGAAAATCGGTATCGGCGTATCGGCATATCGTTCATGGCTGATGAAAAAATATCGGTATCGTATCGGCCCTAAAAAATCTGTATCGGTCGATCCCTAGTTGGCACCCCATTATTTAAGCGACCTACTAAGTCCTTACTGTCATTCTAGGCCTTTAAGATTTTCCTCTCATTAACTATTATGCCGCTTTTCCACTGCATGGTACCAGCTCGACACGACTCGACTCGACTCAGCTCGCCTTTTTTGCGTTTCCACCGCGATCTAGTACCTCAAGTACCTCTTTTTCTAGTACCGCCTCGCTCTAGGTTCCAAGCGGCTGAGCCGATGCTAAAAGGTGACGTCGGCAGACGGCCGGCCACTGATTGGCCAGAGAGTGTGACGAAGTCACGAGAGCGACATGGCAACCATGCTGGTAACAGCCATAGCAGCGCCGCAGCCAACATATTCCACTTCTTCAACATGCCAGCTAATAATACGAACACGAATACCATCGCATCGATGTTCTCCATTGTTGTTATGTTGGTTCTGTCCATGTGTAGGTTACGTAGGTGTTGTTTGCGTCGCGTACAAAAATACGTCACAGCCCTTTCGCGCAGACGACCCCGCCCACGTCCCGGAGGTACTATTTGCGGTGGAAAAGCACCCGCGCTGCTACCGTGTCGAGTCGTGTCGAGTCGAGTCGAGCTACATGTGCGGTGGAAAAGCGGCATTAGGCTATCTGTCCCAAACTCTTGCCTAAAAACCAAAGTTGATAGGGCTTTCTTTCCCCGCCTCTGGAATAACCTCCCTATACATAAAGTGGCAAAGTCACGCCGCTTCCGGTAGAGCCCATGGGACCTATAAGATCGAAAAACATGAATGGGTTCCAATGGAGAGAAAGTAATTGTCAGTCTTTATATATTTTTTTCAGTCTAGGATAAAAGCATCGAAAGAGGTGAAAACCATTCGAACCATTGACTTAATACACTCCACCACTCTCAGCTCTCTCCCCCCAAGTGTTACGAGTTGGGCACTGCAAGGCAACTGGTTTTGCACCTCCTATTTTAATGTTTTCATAGTGCCTCTTTAAAGACAAACCATTCATTTAATATTGAAAATGGCTTTTTGTTCAATATTGTTGCATCCAGCGTAGGCACAGTTCCGGGCTTGTGTAGCCCCATAATGCATCGTCTAAATGTTCTTTGGGTAAGTCCACATAATGAAATGATCACTGAAATACAGAAACAAAATGCTGAATGGAAAAATACTTTGTTCCATTCCAATGCTCCTGCTGGTGCCCCTGGTGGAAGATAAAGCCAAAATCTGTTTTCTGATATCTAGAAGAAGGGGGTTATTTAAATATTGTAAATGAAATAGTAGGTGCAAAAAAGTACAATTAATGAATAAATTAACCAAAAAATACACATATACAAGAAGGGCTCTGCATTTTTCTTTAGAAAATGAATTAGTATATCATAGCAAAATAGTTCTGCATTGGTCTGGGGTGTTTAGTGTTTGAGTGAGGCAGGGCTCTACAGTGCGCCCATTTCACTCGCATTTGCGAGTGAATATTTCGGCGTGCGAACGAGAAAAACAAAACAGGAGCACGCGTGCGAGTGACTTCTCCACAGCGCACTATACTGTGCGTTCACACCAAACGCGAAGGTGTGAAACGATTCCATACAAAGCAGCGATTCCATTTGCAGCGCGACACTTTTGCCCGGCACGGGCGAGCGCGTTCACGTGTATTTCAGGTGGATTTGCAGCACGCCGCTTTTGCTCGAGTTGAAATATTTAAACTTTGCCGCGACATTCGCGTTGCCACTGAGTGATGTGCGTAACGTAACAGCCAATCAGTTTTCAACCGGCCAACCATTCCCTGCAGTGCAGTCCGGGGTGCCCCGCAGAATGGAGGAGAAAGTGATTGTTGCCGTTTGCGACTCCCCGAGCTCTATATAGAATATTATATAATATAATTGTATTGTATTGTATACATAATTTCACGGCCAAAAGCTCTGTGCGCCTCCGGATGGGCGTAGCGCGGGAGGCGCTACGGGAGGGTTTAGCGGGGTTTGTTTACCTACGTTGCTATGGTTACCAGTCTTGTGTGTTCCACGGTTTAATAGGTATCTAAATCGCTGTCTAATCAATACTTCATTCAATGCCTCTTCCGTGGTCATTACAATATTATGAATAGACTGCGTGGAGAAAGTTAATATTGTTACTGTAGTCGATAAAGTCTACAAATTCAACCCCCGACTGGTTGAAGGATTTCGGGTGGCTAGTTTATGATGCTAAGAACATGAAAATGTTCTGTACATTTTGTAAGGGAGCCCCATCGGCAATGGCAAGCTCCTCTCTGTTTATAACGGGGAACCCTCATCTGAAACGCGAAGCTGTGGTGAAACACATCGAGTCCACTAGGCATTCTCGCTGTCCCGATTTCTATATAAATCGAACCCAGCCCAATAACCCTGGTACGGTGGAAGCCGAAATTGGTGCCGTTTTGTGTAGCCTAAATGTAATCTTGTCTTTTTATTTGTCTTAATTTTGCTTTAGTAAGTTGTTGCTGTTGGCGTGTGCAATTTCTGCACGCTAATAAATGTTCTAAACAAAAACCTATTGTGCCCCCATTTTTTTTCCCTGTGCTCCTAAATTTTTTAACTTAGGGGCACGAGTGCTCCTGAATAAAAAAGTTAGTGTAGAGCCCTGGAGTGAGGTGTGTCTTGTTAGTACTACATAGAAAGACAAGTCTGCATTAGTGTGGGTTGTCTGGGTCCAATAACTCAGAAGCTATTGAGCAAAAAGCAATTTTCCATAGGAAATGAATATCCGAAAATCTGTCGAATATGCAACATCAAACTAACTTCACCACGGTCTGCTTGAGCATATGCAATGAGCTGCAATAGGCCTATATTGCAATAAACGCATTCCTATATACTTGTTATTAACGTAATACTGCTGTAACATCAACCGAACATACGATCATTGTCTATTGAGCGGTCGTCCCTCACCATTTGTCTTGTTAATCCTCTTTCCTCTTGGGGCTGAGGCACCAGCCAGCCGTTTGGTCCTCTTATCCCTCATCTTCTCTTTAATGTCGTCCAGACTTTGCTTGAAGGATTTCTTCTGCCCCCTTTCCCTCGCCATATCTTATGATAATGACAATGATAATATAGATCAGTGGTGGGGATCATCAGGAGGAGGCCTAGAGACCCACAGGGTTAGGGCTAGGTTTCATGTTAACGCTAGCATGCTGGATTTAATTTAACCGCCGACCAACTCTGTCTAATAAAGGCTCCTTAACTTCAACAGCAAACAGACCGTACCTGTTTTATGTTGTCATGAATAATATCCAAATTCGTTTAGAAGGTAAATAAGATAAAGAAGTAGCGTGTTTCAGTTATGCTTCCGTTTTTCTCTGTTGCTTCACATTCAAATTGTCCGCTGCGACTGATGATTGGCACACAGCAAAGTGTTACGTCACTTCCCCTGTACTGACCGACGATGGCCACGAGATGGAGCCAAATACTATTTATTCTACTATATATAATATAATATATTATACTATATGTAATACTATATATCCTACTATATTTTTAACTATATATTCTAATATATAATACTATATATTATCCTATATATTATCCTATATATAATACTATATACTATACTATATAGTATGCTATATAATATACTATATATAATACTATATACTATAGTCACTATATATTATAGTGCATATCATACTATATATTATACTATATAGAATACTACACACTATCCTATATATTATACTATATATTATACTGTATATAATACTGTGTATAATACTATTTATTATACTAAATATTATACTAGATATTATACTATGCATAATGCTATGTATAATATTAGATATTATACAATATATTATACTAGATATTATACAATATATTATACTAGATATTATACTATATATAATACAATTTAATACTAGATATTATACTAGATAACTATTCATAAATGCATAACTTAAATATCTGTTAACTAATAAGGCATAATGGAATTCTTAAAAAGTTTAACCAAAATAGAGAGAACGATGGATGAGTGGGGGGACAGACAGACAGACAGACAGACAGACAGACAGACAGACAGACAGACAGACAGACAGACAGACAGACAGACAGACAGAAAGATTGACAGATATGTATGTGCTGGGCTGTCATCTCAAAGGACTTCAGAGTCCTATCCCCTCTAAAGGTTGAGGACGACCCCACATTTGTGGGGGTAAAAAAACATTGAGAAGGAATTGAAACCTTGATTCACATAATCAAGTTAACTTAATCACATTGAATTATCAACATTAACATTCTTATATGTCACCAACCATCCAAAAATGATGACTGACACTGACATTGGCAATAACCTTTGTCAAATCACGATAGCAACTGGGTGACCCACAGAGAGTTACATCCAGAAAAGTGTCTCCTTAGCCAGCTTGTCCTGGGACTCCGCTGGCCCACACACAACAACCACTACATCAGGCAAAACCAAATGATCAGAAAACAAAAGGAAAACTATTTGGCACGTTGGAAAGAGACCACCAAAATCCAGATTCAGTTTGCATGCTTGTCCCTTAACAGAGAATACACAGTTGCAGAATACCTGAACACCGTGACCGACCTAGTTGTGATGAGAGAAGGACCTCAAACTCCCCATAAATAGACTTATCTCCCTCGACTGACATTTTCCACAATGATTGCCCTATTGCACGCATCCTCCATATTGTAAATACTGAATATCTTTAATGCATCTGTTAATAGGAGATACTTCCATTTTTATAATATCCCACAATTTACTTTTTATATATCAAGTACTTAATATTCTCATATCGTGTGTAGGTTTTGTATTGAATGTTTTATACTTTGACCTCTTTATTGTTCATCTGCTTTGGCAATGTAAATGTTTGTTTCTCATGCCTATAAAGCTTTTTAGGGGTCCAAGCAGCAAAGCTGCTTGGCCCCTATTGTTTTCTGTAACGTTTTTTTAATGCCCCCAAAGGTGACGCTATTAAGTATGAAATAGCCTTATTTCTCCTTACCAGATTGACCTGGACTCAAAATTGTTTCATCATATGAATCTCTAAAATCAGATGTATCTTTTCACCCTGGTCTTCGTGCTCTAAATACATGTTTAAGCTGTTTCCATATTTCATAGAAAGCCAAATGTTCCACAGTCTCAAGCCACTTTGCTATATGACCTGACCCATAGACGGCTATCATTAATGGTGATGGATACCATTAACAGTGCACATTGCAGATCTGTACTCTATTAAGAAAGACTTAATTCTCTTGTGAAAGGTGTGCTTGGAGTTTCCGTGATGTTGTCGTGCTTATCATCGACCATTTCACCCATGTGAATGAGGCTTTTATGCAGTTCAGGAATTCCAGTGGCTCAACGGGATAATGCCGTGTACTGGTGATCCTTAGGTTGGGAGTTCGAATCCTGATTAGAGCATTATGAACATACTGAACACGACATTCTGTCATTGCCACTCATTTAAGAAACACAACATTGAACAGCACCGGAAAATCATCAGGCAATCAACATTCGTTTCCAAGAATCGGTCTGCCAAGAAACAATATGGCATTTAGGGAAACTTCTTCGTTAACCATTTTCCTTCATAATGAACTCTGTCATATTAATATTTCTTCCGTTAGTTGAATGTTGAATTTCCCCAGAATTTCAAAGATTTTCAGGTGTTTTGCTTAGAAGAAACCGCATATTCATTTGAGAAGATGCGTTTGCTTGGAGCTTTCTGGAGTGTATGTGGTGCTTATCATAGAGCATTTTCGCCATGTGTGAGGCTACATTTCAGGTTTGTTCGTAGCTCGATGGAAATAATGCCCTGTACTGGTGATGCTTAGTTTAAGAGTTCGAATTCCGATTAGACAATTATAAACATGACATTCGGCCACTGCTCTGCAGCCCAGTCACCTGAAAGCCAAGGCACAGTATGGCATTAATGGAAACATCAACATATTTTCTTCATAATTATATGTCATATTTATATATCTTCCATTAATGTGTTCTTGACTTTTCATTTTGCTCAGACCCTGTTAATCACCGCTTGCGGTTATATTTTTAATTGAATTTAGTGCCCCTCAGTCACTGGATTCCATAAGTAGAGGTAGGGGAGCCATCAGCCAACACAGGCTCCTTATGGGGGGACAAACATGGTGACACCCCAAGTGGTGGCTCAGAAGGATACAAAAAGACAGAGCGCAACAGAGCGCAAAAGAGGCAGGCAGGTAGGTGTAGGTAGGCAAACAGACAGACAGAAAGACAGAGAGACAGATGAGACACACAAAAAGGGATTGATTTCAATGTCAGAGTATAAAACAGAAGTCAGGTAATGAAAACGGACTTCCTACTACCTACTTCATTATGGATGAAGTCTATATTCTATATTCTCCAGAGACAAATGACACAAAGACAATATTGGCATCAATTCAGCAATTTCATTTCGCTACTCACAAACCGTTATAAATTGTTTATAATTATTGTTATTAGGTATTCTCAGAGTATCTGTTGATACCTATTGATATTATTATTAATAATAATAATAATATATAATAATAATGAAATGATTATTATTATTAGTGTTATTATCATTAAGATCCTGGCAGGTGAGCTCATGTCCTCAGTTGTTTCCAGATGAGGAGCATTAGTGTTTTTTTGTACCACGGGCTCCAGAGTACCAGACTCCTAATAACTCTTAATGAGTCCAAATCCAAATCGAGTGTAATGGAATAATAACAGAGGGTGTTGTTGTGTGTGTGTGTGTGTGTGTGTGTGTGTGTGTGTGTGTGGTGTGTGTGGTGTGTGTGTGTGTTGTGTGTGTGTGTGTGTGTGTGTGTGTGTGTGTGTGTGTGTGTCTGTAAAATTAAGTCAAAGCCAACAGTGGAAGAAGAACTTTCTCGGAAAATAGTGGGTTAGTGTTTGTAATGAGCTGGATATATGTTGAGGCTGTGGGATGAGCCACAGCAAATGCCTGGCTCCTCCTCGTACATATCACAACAACAGAGCATGCTTGTTAGGTAATCTCTGTTTCTGTGATTAATGATAGTTAAAGCCAAAATAAAATAAATGTATTTGTTTGTTTCCGTCACAATACTTTTGGGTTAATATTCACAAGGTTGAGGATCTGGATCGTTTGAAGAGTTGTTCCAGTCCAGCCAATCACATAATCTCCAGGGCTCTCGATAGACAGCTCTGCGGGGGGGGGCATTGTACCTTCCAGCTATGCCTATGAAGAACCACATGGAGACATTTCTTTCGTCCTCTCTCTTTCTCTCTGTCTCTCCATTTCTCTTTCAGCTCAGTCCCCTGGCTGCTCCAACAGGCCCTCAAATGGACCAAACAGCAGCGACCTCAACAAACTATACGCCTTGAGTGCAACAACAGCAACAGAGCTACAGGGAACACTGTACAAACCTCTGGCCTACCCATCATGGGAGAGAAGGGCCTGCACACAGCTCTGCCCCTGCTGGTGCAGCAGTCCGAACAGCAGGTCTCAATCAGGCATTCCCTTTGAAGCTTACACCTCAGCTCTCAGGGTGGGTGGCTGATTGACAGGAAGTATCGATGCAGATATGGCTGCCGTCCTTCCTCCTGTGGCAGGAGGTCACTACGGGGCCATCGCAGGCTTTGGAGGAACTGGAGATGCACATCACACAGCTAGCAGCTTCCCCCTCACGGCTCGAGAGCACATCACTACGTCGGCTAGAGGGAAACTTGGTATAATGGCGGGGAGCCTACTGTTCAGAACATGGATGAATTTGCACCTGGAACTCCATAAGGATGTCAGTGTTTCCCACACATTGACGAGACTATGGCGGCCCGCCATAGTCTAATTTCGGCCGCCATAGTACTCTGGCGTTGCACATGAATTAGTATTATATTAAAAAAAAAAAAAAAAAAAATTTTTTTTTTTTTTTGCTCAGGCGAAGTTTGAAGACATACACTCCCACTTCCCCCCCCCCCGTCAAACAATCGCTCGCTACCCCCCCCCCACCCCGCCCCGCCCCGCCCCGTCAACAATCGGTCATAACCCCCCCCCCCCCCCCCCCCGCCCCGTCAACAATCGCTCATACCCCCCCCCCCCCCCCCCGCTCACAATCGCTCCTACCCCCCCCCCCCCCCTGGTCAACAATCGCTCCAGTACCCCCCGTATCCCCGTCACCAATCAACAATCGCCCCATACCAACCCCCTTCCCCCCCCCCCCCCATAGTCTCCAAAATTTCTGTGGGAAACACTGGATGTTAATATGATTTGGAGGTAAACTGGAATGCAGAGATGATGGTTGGATCTTGTTTGGTTGCTATCGTCCAGATCTGAAAATACAAGAACTATGTTACATAACGATATAGATTATTTTTTGGTAGTTTTAGAAGAAAAGTTTGCAACCAATTAATTAATGAAATATTGCACTCCTTCAAATCAAGGTACCTTATTTTACTTATCCATGTCAACTGGCGGTGATTGCAAGTACACTGCTCAAGCAACCAATTGAAATGGCTTTGCTGTTCTTAGAATAGCCATTTTTCAATGTGAACGCCTCATGAACAAGAACAACTCTCACTTTGTTGTCTCCCCGGGTTGACTAAATAAATTCTAATATCTGGTATGTATGTAGGTTTTGTATTGAATGTTTTATACTTTGACCTCTTTATTGTTCAACTGCTTTGGCAATGTAACTGTTTGTTTCTCATGCCAATAAAGCTTTTTAGGGGTGCTATTAAGCAAGACATTCATCCCTAAAGGGCTTTAGAGATTGTGCTCTGACTTCTTCAACGCAAGGAAGACAGAGACAAAGATATCTAAAATGCCCTTTGGATGTGTCTTGCGACTAAACAACTCCTCTTCGACCGTGGCTGGATAACAGTCTCTAATATCTACCATATTGCACCCACCATAACAGAGATTTAGTACATAACAACAATAGAGCTAGTTAATTCAAATAAGTAAAAGTTAATGTCCTCCAGGCAACGAAGAAAGAACGCTCAACATTCCTGCTCTGCCTTCCATAGAGACGAAGGGGGCTGAGGAATAGGAGTAGAGCTACCAGATAGATAATCAAGGAGAGCCTTCATCTGGATGTCCTCTATCGTTCATCGTATTTTGGTAACAGTATGAGGAACCGTGGCAGGATGAGTGTGGTTTGGTATGGTTGCACACATGAAGCCCAGAGGACGAGAGAGTATGAAGAGGCAGAGGAATGACTTCTGGAAAGAGGAGATGTTTACTTTGATCTAGATGGGTTGTCTTATCCACGGATTCCAGACCGTGACTACTGGGGCACACACACATTAGTAGAGCGAGAGAGCAAAGGGGCTTTTCATTTTGAGCGTGACAATGCCTCCACAGCAGCAGAGATGTGTACTTAATTCATTTTATTTATCACTTTTCTTTTTCTTTCTATATGCTTCAGCAGGACCATATCTGGTACATATTTACTGTTTCTATATTTATCTTAAAATCCAATACATGGACAATTTAAGATCTATCAAAAATATAGATAGATGTTTGAGGTACTCTCAGGCACACACACACACCTGCAAGGATTGTCATTAAGATTCTGCCATTCACACTTCAACACCATTACTATTAGAAAATAATACAAATCTGAAATCCTTCATGCTAGGGTTTATAGTCACATACATCTGGAAAATAACCTACAGCTTCTTCAGCCACCAAGGAAGACTTCTTACATGTGGTTTTAATTTGCGGTATAAATACTTTACTCATTCATAAAGACTTGGTTGACCAGGGAACAGAGATACTACTTTGTTAAGTTATAGAAAATGTAAATCCTTTGAAACTAAATAAGTGATGAATACAGCAGGTCTTCCGATGAACAGAAAAAGATGGCATCTTTTTCATCCTTTCATCCTCTTCTGCTATGTGTATCGTCAGCACAGCAACCATGCAGTAAACTGCGGTACTCCTAAAAAGACTACATCTGTAGGAGACGCACCACACACACACACACACACACACACACACACACACACACACACACACACACACACACACACACACACACACACACACACACACACACACAAACACACCGAAGTAGCAGCCACATGTGTTTCTTGTTCAGTGGATGGCGCCATATGATCAAACGGATGCTTTGACAAGGGAAACCATGAGAGATGGTCTTCTCATGGAGAAGACCATCTCTGTGCAGCAATCCTTTCTGCAAAGGAGACTTGTATTCACTTCCCAACAAGTTCATCTTTCTGCACGTACAGTATCTGCAGCTGATCACAACGCAATCCTGATTGATGGTTTTACATTACGCCAAAGTCCAAAGATATGTAGTCAGGGCTTTGTTTTGAGATTAGTCCAAGAATATCTATCACATCAGATGGCCTCGGGATTTCTGTGTGTGTGGGTGGTTATTGTCTGAAGGCCCCGGGTCCTTGCCGCCTTAGGCTCACGCAAATATGGCATAAGCTTAAACCCCCATAAAGAAAACACAGACATAAAGAATAAGCAAAACAAATAATCAAAATGAGAGGAACTTCCAGTTTGTTTTGATTGCTGTCCGAGTTGTAATCCGGGTCAGAAGGGCGAGAACAAAAGCGGCGTGTGTGTGGAGGAGCAGATGGGCGTGACCGCCGGATGCAGCAGAGCCTGTTGGAGCTGCTGGTTCTTAAAGAGGGCGGGGCTGGAGGTGAACACGGGCCTGAGGTGAAAGGGGACCATGGCTGCCACTGAAGCAGCGCTAAGGTGTCGGTGGAGGAGACAGGTGGAGCTGGTCAGGGGTTTGGCCAGGTCGGGCTCCTTCCGCAGTGCAAGACAGACCTGCAGAGAGGACAGAACGAACACGTCATGCCACGGTGTTAAGGAGGTTCATCACAGACCGCCCTTCCCTCAAAATTAAGGGAATGTCTTTCTTCTTTTCAGAATGAAGGGCTTTACAATGATAAACCAACTAAGGTGTATCCCAAAGAAGCAGGGGGGAGAAACGGTCAGAGCTTGAGGGGAAATTGCATTAAGCATTACAGTGCACATAACATGCACGTGGCAAAGTGAGAAAACCATGGCAATAAAGTTGGAGAGAGCATTCAAAGCAGTGGCGGTTCCTTCGAGGAGGCAACGGAGGCAACGCATCGTGATTTTCGTAAAAAAATTAAAATAAATTATTATTAAAAGATATTTATTTTTCAAAAACATCTATGTGCAATGTGTGTTTATTACTGAATAATTACATGAAAATGTTGAAAATGTTAAAAAAACAACGACTGCAAAGTTTCTTTGCAGGCGCGGAGGCTGGCCGACGTTACTCTCAGCATGTTGTGTCCAGGGTTGGCCACTGAAGGGAGCGGAGGCAAAGAGGCCAAAACCCACTTTTGCCGCCTTTGAGAATAAAAAGTACCCAATCACAATTCAGTTTCCCTGTTGCGAGGTAAATCATCTATACCATGTTAAACATAGGAAGGGAGGCCAGCCTCATCTACTCCTTGCAACCAATCACAAATCAGTATTTTTTTAAATAATGTTCTGAGCAAATTCGTTCTTTCTAGCCAGCTGCCGCGGCTAACAAAGATTACGACTAACAACGATATCAACATGGTGGAGAATATGATTCAATATCTACAAGAACACAATTTTCGAGGCTACAGTTTGAGCATAAAAGAGAATGGAAGACCAACACCGAGACTGAACTTGATCCAGACCACAAAAGCAGGTGGCTCACGAAGCTTCAAGGAGGAGAACTACGCTCGGACGGAATGGCTAGCTGGCTCTGATCGGAAATTATTCTGTTGGCCTCGCATTTTGTTCAATGAATCACCTACACCTAACCCATGGATTAGCATTGGATTTGATGACTTAAAGAAGAACTTGCAAAGAGCCATGGAGAGACATGGCAAGTCCAATAGCCACATTAATTCCAACTTAAAGTTGAAACTGTTTGGACTTGTGCGGATGGATGAAGCCCTCAGCCAGGCAGCTAGCATCGATACCCAGCGCCACAATGCACTTGTGAGAAGAAATCGGGAGATACTACGTAAAATAATTATTGCAGTGGTATATCTTGGGAAGCAAGAGCAGGCCTTCCGTGGGCACAATGAGTCAGCTGAATAGCCTTAATAAGGGGAATTACGTTGAATTGGTGGAGTCTTACTGTGAGGTAGATCCTGCTAGCTCAACATCTAGAATCAGCCACAGTTTTCAAAGGGACATCAAAAGCCATAAAGAACGACATCATTCATAGCATAGCAATGGTGATTAAGGCAGACATCGATCGCAAAATTAGTGCAGCTCCATTCATCGCCGTGCAAGCTGACGATACAACTGATGTGTCCTCTGTCATCAGTGTCAGATCTCTGTCATCCTTAGATATGTGAATGAGAAAGGGAATGCGTGCGAACGATTCTTAGGATTTGAGGATGTCAGTGCAGAAAGAGATGCCGCGGCTTTAACTGAAGTTGTAACGGGAACATTAAGAAAGTACAATCCGGAGGAGAAATTAATATAATCTACACTGTTGTATGCATATCGTTTACTCTGTCTTGGTTGTTCAGGGATGGCTGTCCCATTAAATGTTAGTTTACTGTTTTGGTTTTCTAACAAAGAAAACGAGTCGCGCATTCGTGTGCCCAACGTGAGGAATTGTCTCTTTCCATTTAATGCAATTTCCACAATATTTTATTCATATGATTGGAAGATATGTGTCGTTGACCCTGTAGGCTGCCATGCCATGCATTACATTTAAGCAGCACGCTCGCACCAAGAATGAACTTAACTTTATGAAGTTGAACTTTGTCTGCCCGTTTAATTAAAGTTTGAAGCATTGTGCTCTGCTGATACACTGTTAAGTGTCTAGTTTATTTTAGTTATTATTCTCTCTAACGACGCCTCCAAACGATGCGTCACGCGAGTATGTTTTTTCTAAAGTTGTGTAGAAAAGACATGCATGTGCGGGTGGACTGCGCACGTTCATGAATAAGCGTTCATGTTTGCCTCCCTGGTGAGCTCGGCCAGGAACCGCTACTGATTCAAAGACGGAGTGATGTAATAGGGTATATAGTCTATAGCACAATTGCTTCAACCTTATCCATGCTGAAATGGGATGTGGATGGATTGGCATTGTAGAGATCATGGAGGTTCAGTTAAAATGATGTTGAACATTGTACACTTAAGCTGTCCCGGCCACTTCTAAGGCAGGTGTTGGCCGGTATCACCCCGGATCCTTTCCCACAATTCTATCTCACATCCCTTCCCCTTAATACAGGGAAGTCACTGACTCTCACTCACTGTTTACAGGGACACAGCAATACCCGACAAGACACACCAAGACACACCAAGACCCACCAAGACCCAACATGACCCCAACAAGAAACACCAAGATCCACCAAGACACACCAAGACCTTCAAGATCCACGAAGACACACCAAGACCCAACCAGACACAACATGACCCCAACAATAAACACAGAGACCCACACACACCAAGACACACCATTACCCACTAAGACCCGCCAAGACACACTAACGTTGAATCTCAATTCACCCCTTCACCCAAACCCATACTCCTACCCCTCACTTTTGCGTGGTCACGCACTGGATAGGGGTGTCCCGATTTGTCATTTTATTGAGGGGCAGGGGGTAAGGGGGAGGGCTTACAACCCCTTGAAAGTAAGAATTTCGATGGCCAGACTAGCAAACGCGGGTTGCGACCTGCTCTCGCAATACCTAGGGAGAAAATGGAAAATCAAGAAAAATCCTAGGCAAGATGGCGCGCGAAACATTAAATAAATGATGATGACCATCGCATTATCATTATGCCCTTTCAATGTAGTATAGGAATTGTCTCTATTACAAGCACAACCACCAAAATCGCTACTATGCGCTGATCGCTAGTTAGCAAACTTGTTAACTAACAAACTTTATAACAGTGATAGTTCTTGACGGGGCCCGCCTTCCATTCCCCACTCCGACATTGGCGTCTAATTGTTTTCAAACGTCCCACCATTCCGACAATTTCTGTTTCCATTGTCGGAGTTAGGGTTAAGGTTAGGGTTTAGGGGAAGGGTAAGGGTTAGGAATGGGGGCATGTCAGAATGGGGGCATGTCTGACTGGCAGCATGTCGGAATGGCAGCATGTCGGAAATTGATTGACATGCAAATAGTCAAGGCATGGGGGCACTACTTAAAATGGTGTCTCATCTCAGATGGTTTGTAGTATTTAGAACCCTTTTCTTTGCCGTAGTCTTTTTGTAAAATTACTGTTAGGTTAGCACGTAATTTGCCCTTAAAGGAATTTTGGAGGATCAATCAGCTTATAAAGCCTGGCAGCATACAGAGCTTTTGCAGTGGTGCAGAGGTGAGGGCATTGAACCTAATCATGCCATACTGGTTATCGGTGTAGATGAAGATCTTGCAGTGGGCCAAATGGAGAATGTCCTAGCGATGTTGGGGACGTGGAAGGAAATTCAGCAGTTATGCTGGTGGCCTTTTTGTTCTTTCCGCATGCAAAGAAGCGGTTGCTTCAAGTTGGGTTCCCCCTGAAGTGAGGCCTGCTGATAGTGAGGCAGTATGGGAGATTGTGAAAGCTAATGAAACTCCCCCTGCTCCTGATGATTTTTCGTTGAGACGTTGAAAATCTTCTTAGCAACTGAGGGTAAATCAGTAGCTGATTTACAAAGTTTTGCACTCCTTCTGTTCCCCCTGGAGGGAATTCACATTCAGTTCTCCAGTCTTTAATTTATGCTATCAGTAGAGCTAATAAAGGCCAGACTTAGAATCATAGATATCGCCGTTTTAGGATTTTCTCCGGTATCATTGCAGCTCGGCTGGGGAGGATTACTGGTTAGAACAGGCGACACTGATGGTACGAGAAAGTGAATGGCCTGAGCAGGAAAACGGAGGCAGAATCCTGGAGGATTCTGCAGAGTGTTTGAGGGGTCTTAACCCGTGCAAGCTCTGAAGAGTATTAGAATGCACTGGATAATGCGTTTGGGTCTGCAGAGTCTGGCAAGGACCTCTATTTCTCTTTTCGCCTTATACAGCAGAAGTTGTCTGACTATGTCTGGAGCCTTGGACCTATTCTGGCCAAGGTGGTTAAGAAAGGTGATATTTCAGCCCGAGATAAAGGACAGAGTGAGAGTTGTACAGCTGCTTCGTGGAGCAATTGGTTCTGATTGGAAGACTGCGGTTGAATGAAAGAAAGGCTTATACCCTCCTAATTTCCATAATTTACTTACCGAGATCAGAACGGATGAAGAACATGAGTGGACACGGTAAAGAGTGAATACGCGTGTTTAAAGTGTTGCTGCACGAGATGAGTCTGCAGAGACTGAAACAGACATGATGAGGAACTGAAGGCTGACTTCAAAGCTCTTAAAACCCATGTGTCAGAGATGAATAAGAGGCCTTCTTTCGTTGAAGAGGAAGCTTATGTTCGCGCGTTAACATCCCAGTCATTCCAGTCAGGCAAGGACGGAGCTGAAACTGTTGCTTTGCGAAAGAAAGTTAACAGATTAGAGAAGAAGATGAAGTCTATAGGCGGTAATGTAGCTGAGCAGCAGGTTGCAGCTGCTGCTGTTGCAATGAAGACTGCTGATCGTGGGTCATCTGCACAGAAGCAGAGTTTTTGGAGTGATGGTGACCGCTTCTGTTACCGGTGTGGGGAAGACAGTCATATCACAAACAACAAGTGCTGGAAACTGTTCCCGACAGTGATTTTAAGGATGAAACCACGCATTGTTCGGTCAGAAAACAAGCTGTGCAACCATGAAAACTGCCTCGTTTCCTGAGGGTCTGATTGGTCTGCCGTCTACTGTGCAGGTGAAGGTGAATGGTCACCCTTGTACAACGATGGACCATTATTTTTGAGAAATGGTATGACAAACACTTATCGGATGTAACCATCCAACCAGTGTCTGGCTTGGCCATTTGGGCCCTTAGTGATACAAGCTACCCATACTTAGGATATGTTGTAGTCAACATGCAGTTCCCTAAAGAGCTTGTTGGGAAACCAGAAACATTGTCAGTGTTGGCTTTGATTTTCCTTGGCCTAACATGCCATATCAGGTCCCAGTGTTTTTAGGCACCAACGCTAGCTTGTCTCACCGACTTGCTGCTCTATGCAGCGATCAAAAGAGTGAAACTCTGGCTCGTACTCTATATCAGCTGTTTTGGGCTCAAGAAAGAGATGGTTTCACAAAGTGTTAGCGAAGGGGACTCAGATTAAACTGTCGGTTTGATTGGATGGATGGACTTTTGCCAGTCAGAGCCTGAAGGCATAGTTGTGGGGGAGGCGAGTGATGCCACGCCATTGCCTCAAGGTGTGATGTTTCAGCCTTTGGTAGCCCCAGGTAAGGCTATTGATCCTAAATGTTTCTCTCTGCTACTGAAGGATGAGTCAAAGAAAGAGGTGAAGATACCTCAAGGCACACCACTACTTAAAATGCTGCTTAAAGTAGCTGACTTGGTGAGTTCGCCAGTGACTGGTGAGATATCAGAAGAGATAGACCCCAGTCAGATTGATTTTGGTGATTCTCCTACTTCTAGGGAATGGAGAGGGACTTGTGCAAAGTGTTTTCACTCGACGAATGGGAAGTTGGCTTGGCCAACGGAGTGGGGCATCGCATTCGTCTGTCAGATCCCCAACCTTTTCAGAAGAGGTCCATACATTTGACGCCTGCCAACATAGAGGATGTATGTAAGCACCAGTGGTGTTTCCTCCCGGAGGCCAAGGGAAGCCAGGCTTCCCTGTTTTTTAGACTGTAGCCTAGTTGTCATCCAATAAAAACATTTATTTTAACAGTTTTGGTTATTCTTTGGTGCTGTGTTGCTGTCATTTCATCCACATTTTCTCGTCTCATTGAGCATTTCAAAATAAATTTCAATTTCAAAACAGCGCCCCTCTAAATGTTAAATACTGAATACGCGGTAAAACACGATATTGCACACTGCGAGGAAGCCCTTCTGTGATTAGTCAGCAGGGTGCCAAAGGAAACCACCGAGCCCTTGGCTTCACACCAATCGAATCATAGCATCAACATCAACGTGAACAAATAGCGGGAGATTAGCACGTTTGTATTTTTATCATATTATCGTATAACCAAGTGCAGTTATGGAGGGTGGTGATTTAAAGTAGGCCTATTTAGTATTATAGGCCTAAGTATTTAGTAATCTTCCGCAGTTATTTTGTTTGGCAAGTGTCAATCGTTGGACGCGCACATGCAGCATGAATGCTTGAATCGCTTGAAGTAGTAAACACAGAGGTAAGGCGGAAGGTAGTTTGTCAGTTCAAGACGACGCCACTGTCAAATTTGCGGGAAAGTTGCGGTGGTTGGTTTAAATTGCGACACCGCCAGGTTCGAAATTATCATACATGGTATTTCTGGTTCTTGCCACCTCTTAGGCCATAGTTCTAATGCTAGGCTGAGGCTACCTTCCACCACGTCTCACCAACGTGACGTCATTGCGAGTTCCATTAGAAAACACCCGTTACTACAAACACTGGACTTTTACACCATTTTGGAGACATTTTTAAAATGACATACATATATTGAGTACTTTGTGTACCCATTAATCGACAGTGATAGTTAACCTGCAATACGGCTTTTACAGCGCTAGGGGCTGGCTTAAATCAGGTGTATTCTGCCGGCCTTAGGCCTATCGCATTTGATAGTAGAGGCTTGAGTGCTGCAGAAAAGAGATATCATACTCCCCAGCTTGAGTTTTTAGCCCTTAAGTAGGCAGTTGTGGATAAGTTCCATGATTATTTATACGCGGTGAAATTTACTGTGATGACGGACAACAATCCTTGACGGAAAATAATTTGCGACAGGATAGGCTTAAGGGGTAGGCTGAAGGGGTATGGGTGAGGGTTTGGGTGAAGGGGTGCATTGGGATAGGGCCAAAGATACACAAAGACATACCAAGACCCACCAGGACACACTAAGACACACCAAGACCCACAAAGACGTACAAAGACCTACCATGACCCACCAACACACACAAAGACCCACCAAGTCCCACCAAGACATATAAAGACCCACCAAGACACAAAAAGACCCACCAAGACATATAAATACACACAAAGACACACTGAGACCAAGGAATAAGAAAATAAATGCATTCCATGGAGTGGGCCCTTAAACATCACACACACACACACACACACACACACACACACACACACACACACACACACACACACACACACACACACACACACACACACAGACACAGACACAGACACACACACACACA
Source organism: Gadus chalcogrammus (assembly GCF_026213295.1). NCBI lineage: Eukaryota > Metazoa > Chordata > Actinopteri > Gadiformes > Gadidae > Gadus > Gadus chalcogrammus. Next base: position 19,752,248 of record NC_079433.1, on the reverse strand, counting down.
CACACACACACACACACGGAGGTGGTGGGCTCTCACAGGATTTCTGACCGCATAAAGCCAGGGAGGGAGGGGTACTCACAGCCTGGAGTCCGTGCTCTCGTGGGGTAGGGGGGTAAGGGCTGAACTTGGGCTTGGCCGGCTTGCCTGCTGCCCGGTCTTTGTGTCTCCTGCTGCTGATGTGCTGGAATGTTATAAACAGAGAGAGGGACAGAGAGAGAGAGGAATATAAAAGAGAGAGAGAGGGATAGAAGCACAGACACAGACAGATGTCAACTGGCCCAGCGCCAGAGCGGAAAGCAAGCCAAAACAAATTTGCTGTATTTGGGTATTCACGGGAAGAGAGGAAATTAAGGAAAATGTCACCAAAGTTCTCCATCTGGAATGTTGATGTTTTCCTCCTCCACATTTATCAATGTCAGAATATTTGTTAGCAGATTTTTAAAAGAATCAGCGAGTTCGAATTGACAGGTGCATACAGATGGACATCAATAGAGAACCGTTCACAGGTTCCGGTCCAGATCAACTGATGAATATTCATGACCACCTGGCTCAAATATTTACGCTGTTAAACCACCCTGAGAGCAGATTAAGTTTATTGTTGTGATCACACAGGTACACTGTAAATAGATGGCCTGTAAGGCTCAGGCGGGTGCAACATGCCAACCCACTAGCACAGGAGCACTACAAGGGACTGTACTTGCCGCTCTACTCTTCTCGCTTTACACCTCTGACTTCTGTTAGGACTCTGAGCTGTGTCACATTCAGAAGTTTGCTGATGACACGGCCATTGTGGGATGCATAAGGGGTGATAGTGAGGAGGAGTACAGAAGCCTTGTGAGGGACTTTGTCATCTGGTGCTACACAAACCACCTGCAGCTCAACACCTCGAAAAACCAAAGAGGTGGGCATAGACTATGGGAAGTTCAGACTACGTCGTAGACCAGTTCAGATTGAGGGGGCTGTAGTTGAGAATGTTGTCTCCTAAAAGAACCTTGGACTGTGGCTTGACAACAAGCTGAGCTGGGCAAGTAATACAGACCATCTGTACCGGAAAGCCTAAGCAGGCTATACTTCCTGAGGAGGCTTTGATTATTCAACATCTGCAGGAAACTCCTGTGGATGTTCTACCAGTCTGTGGTCGCAAATGTTCTGTCTACGCGGTGGTGTGCTAGGGGGGCAGCATATCTAAAAAGGACTCATCAAGGCTGGACAAGCTGATCAGGCAGGCCGGCTCTGTGGTCGGCAAGAAGCTGGACTCTCTGGTGACAGTGGCAGAAAGGAGAACAATCAACAAACTGCTGGCTATTCTGGACAATGTCGGCCATCCTCGGCACACTGTTATCAGCAATCAGAGGAGCTCGTTCAGCGATAGGGTGCTCCTCCACAATTGAAACACCAAAAGACTGAAAAACTCCTTTGTCCCCCATTGCCATTCAACTTTGGAGGATAGAGGTTAGGGTGGAGCACCAGGCCTGACCCACCACCCACTACATAACATTACACTATATCAAACACAACTTGGCTGTTTGATACAGTATTCGTGCACTGTGTTTTTGCACGGTTTAAGCACTCCTGCATGTAAATATTGGCTTGTATACTATGAATACTATTGTATATTGTGGCAACCCGGCCCCGACACGGCGGCCCTGGAAGCCCAGGGGGCAGGTAATACTAGCAGTCTACCACCCTTTTCCCCCAGAGGGCGCTAAGGGTCGCATTGGCACGGTCCCACTCAACCCCGGGTCCTGGCCCCAGGACCCGGTCTAGAGTTTGCATTGACGGGTGATTCCCCTTCTTTCTGTTTTTTGGACTTAATAAACGTGCCTTGTTGGCAGTTTGAGCATCAGAGACTCTTGTTCATTGATCGGAGGCGGGCTGATAGAACCGGGTTACCACAATATATTCTTGTATATTGCATTTACATTTTTAGCATTTTCGATTTAGCATTGAGCATTTTGTACTTTTGCACATTTATAGTTTTTTACTCTTATTTTATTTTGTAACATGGTGTTGGCTGCTGCTGGAAGTGCAATTTCCTGAGGAAACTTTCCCGAGGGATTATTAAAGATCCTATCTAACCTAACTTGTGTGTGCTGAAATGGCCGCAACACCTGCAGCAACAGGTGGTTAGGATTGGAACAGTTTATTGGTGATGGAACAAGATGTCTAAAATGTATGCATCTTTCGTTTATTCTATGAAAGCAAGTAAATACATCTTGGTCTAGGTTTTTAAAAATTACATTTTCATTGGCCTGAGAAATTCCCTCATCGAGACAAGATAAAAAAAATAAGGTTTTTAGCCCAGAAGGATCTTTCTGTGCAAAAATTGCAAAAATATGTATTCTGTTTTCACAAGGTAGGTGTGGCCTTTGATATCAGTTGCCCCAATCGTAATAAGACCAGTATGCAGTGTTATCCTGAAATGAGGGCATACTTTATTTGCAGTAGTTTGCACATTTTCACACCCTATCAATGAGCTCTAAGGTAAGTTTGTTGGCAAAGCCAGAGCCTGTGAAACCCTTTGAGGTTGTTACAGTGATGTGATGGCAGCAGAAATAAACTGTTTTGTTTTTGTTCGATTTATCTCCAACTGATATTTTTTCCAACCACACACCTGTTTGAGCTGCGTCTCGGAGTTGACGTGCACGTCGCAGATCTGGCAATGGAACGTCATGTTCTGCAGTCCCGTGGATGCATCCAAGGCTGCCACAGTGGGGCCTGCAGCAGTCGCAGCAGCCGCATACTTGGCCTTGACCCCTGATCTGGGGAATGACTTGATGGCTCCGCCCCCTCGCCTTGCCTCCAGCATGGTGCTGTGTTTAGTACCTAGAGAGAGAGAGAGTTCTTCAACTATAGTTGGCCCTCTTCTTTCAGGCGTGGGCGCTGTGCCACCATTCACCAAGCAGACATCTCAATACACATAAAGGGGGAGCCACATCAACTCTGACACTCACCAACAACAACAGCAACAGCCACGATTCTCACTCGCATCGACGAAGGACAGCTTCAGAACACGGCGATCGAGAGAAGGGCGTTGCCCGATAAAAACACATTTGATTGCCTTTGTTTGAGAGAGAGAAAGGACCATGGTCAAGTTGCATCTATAGTAACTGTTACGCGCCTCCCCTTTTTCTTCTTGGTCCACCTGCTCTATTCTCTTCTGTCCTCGCAGGTGTTCCCGATTCCTGGGGGTGGAGCTACGGCTACTTAAGGCGTGGCCTGCGCTCCCGACGGGCGTCTCATTCTGGCGTCTTCACGTTGACCCGAGCTGCCTTTGAATCCTGCTTGGAGTACTGCTATCGTTTTTCGCATTTGTTTTATATAGCGGAGGATGGGAACTGTAGGGAGGAAGTGCTGGCTTCGACGGCCCATTGCGTGGCTGGCCCAGGCTTCGTCCAACCTTTTGTTTCTTTAATGAGTGTCCTTTTGTTGGAAGTTCTGTGAAATAAACGTCACCATCATTGTGAACGGGAACCTTGGTCTATGTATTCTTAATACGTTGCGGGCCGCCGGATCGCGAGCCGTGTTGTAAGGGTGGCCGTAACATATTTGGGGGCTCGTCCATACAAGATTGTTATTGTTTATCGCACTTGCGTTGTTGGTAGGGTTCTATTTTTTTTTTTTTTCGCGTCTCCCTCGTCAACTGTGGTTTGATTTAGTCGAGATGGAGTTCGATCTGGAGGGTTTCGTGGATGACCCAACCATTGAGAAACTGGATGGGTGCACGGTAGAACACCTAAAGCTCATTGCGGGGAGATACAGTGTCGATGTGAGTAAGTACGGCAGGAAGCCGGTAATTAAGGAACGACTTTTGTCTGTTTTGGTTGAACAGGGTGTATTGGCAGCGCAGGGCGCTATTTCCCCTCGTGAACCTGATGAGGCGGGGTTCAACGAGCAGATAAGAATGAAGGAGCTTGAGCTGGAGTTGCGTAGGCTGGAATTGAAGGAGAGGGAGATTTCCTCCTCGTTGAGAGAGGCGGAGATTTCCTCCTCTTTGAGAGAGAAGGAGATTTCTTTAAAGGAGAAGGAGATGACCTGCCATTTCGAGGTGAAGAAGCTTGAGGAGGAGACGAAGCGTGTGGTGCGGTTGAAGGAACTTGAGCTGGAGATTGGCGTGGCTGTGCCATCTCTCTCAACAGGTGGGCGTACACACTGGGAAAGCGCTGCTTTTGATGTGACTAGACACATTCGCCTGCTGCCGGTATTCTCTGAGAAAGACGTGGATACGTTTTTTATTCTTTTTGAGCGTATTGCAACCACGATGAAGTGGCCTAGTGATTTGTGGACGGTGTTGCTGCAGTGTGTGTTGACTGGGAAAGCGCAGGAGGTTTACGCGGCGTTGTCCTCTGAAAGCAGTCTGGACTTCTACTTGGTAAAAGCTGCCGCTCTGAAGGCATATGAGCTTGTGCCGGAGGCATATCGCCAAAGGTTCCGTCGGCATAGGAGGCTGGAGACGCAAGCTTATGTGGAATTTGCTCGGGAGAAGGAGGTTTTTTTTGATCGGTGGTGTTTGTCACAAGGGGTGCAGACTTTGGGTGATCTCAGAGCTTTGGTGCTGGTGGAAGAGTTTAAGAACTGCTTGCCTGAGAGAATTACCACCTATCTTAATGAGAATAAAGCTGTTTCGCTGTCCGACGCTGCGGTCCTTGCTGACGAGTACGCACTTACACATAAGCTTGTGTTTGAAAGAACTGTGCCGCAAGAGCGGCATGCTAAAAGCGATCACGGGGTTTCTGTCCAGGCGGGTAGACACGGCGCTTCGGTCGGTGAGGAGAAGCCCGTTAGGGAAGATAAGGGCACAAGGGAGCGTCCGGTGTGCTACTATTGTAAGAAGCCTGGGCACCTGATCGCTAGTTGTTATGCTCTGCAGGGGGATAGGCAACCTACGAAAACGGTGGTTTGTGTACGATCGGTTAGACCTAAGCCGGAGGTGACTCCTGAGTGTCGGGATTCAGAGCTGGACGTATATGCACCATTCTTGATGAGGGGGGAAGTGTCTTTAACTCAGGGGGGGAGTAAAGTGCCGGTGACTATTCTGAGGGATACAGCAGCGTCCCAGTCGTTTATCCTGAGTGATATTCTGCCCCTTTCTAGTGCGTCCGGTGTGGATTCAAGTGTAATTGTCCGTGGTTTTGGGATGCAGTGCATGGGGTCACCGTTGCATACAGTCTACCTCGAGTCAGATTTGGTGACCGGTCCGGTGGTTGTCGGTGTTCGTCCCTGTTTCCCGATTGAAGGAGTGTCCTTTCTGTTGGGAAATGATCTAGCTGGGGGCAGGGTGTTGGTAAAACCTGAAGTGACGGTGGTTCCTATGGTTACGGAGAGTAACGATAGGTTGGCTCAGAAGTATCCTGGAGTTTTCTCTGCGTGTGCTGTAACCCGTGCGATGGCAAAACACCGGCCCTCGGACGATGAAGTTGGTCTCTCTGGCAGTTTTTTGGATTTGACTGCTACACCTATCTCTGGCCAGTCGTCGTCTGGAGAGGTTGGGGAGGTAAGCTTTGCTGAAGTGTTCGAAGGGCGTGGTTCGCTCGTGTCTGAGCAGGGGGCCGACCCTGCTGTGTCACTTATTTTTGAAAGCGCTGTTTCAGAGCAAGAGATTGGGTCTGTTGCCTGCGGGTTCTTCATTAGAAATGGGGTACTCATGCGTAAATGGACTCCGTCGTATGCACTAGCGGGTGAGGATTTTGGTGTGGTAACCCAGGTTGTGGTTCCTCCTAAGTATCGCTCGGATATTTTGAGTTTGGCACATGACCATCAGTTAGCCGGTCATTTGGGGGTAAACAAAACGTATGATCGGGTACTGCGGCATTTTTTCTGGCATGGGTTGAAGAGGGACGTAGTGCAGTTTTGCAAGTCGTGTCATGTTTGCCAGGTGATTGGTAAGCCGAATCAAACGATCCCACCGGCGCCGTTGTATCCAATTCCGGCAGTAGGTGAACCTTTCGAGCGGGTTATCGTTGATTGTGTCGGCCCTTTGCCACGTAGCAAGTCGGGTAACCAATTTTTGCTCACGATCATGTGTGCCTCAACGCGGTTTCCTGAGGCTATCCCACTGCGTAAAATAACAGCTCCGGTGGTGGTGAAAGCATTGATTAAGTTTTTTTCTGTGTTTGGGTTGCCAAAAGTCATTCAAACGGATCAGGGGTCAAACTTCATGTCGCGCATGTTTGCTCAGGTGCTGAAGCAACTGGCAGTGAGTCATGTCCACTCGAGTGCGTATCACCCTGAGTCGCAGGGGGCACTGGAGCGCTTCCACCAGACACTGAAGTCGATGTTGCGAGCATACTGTTTGGAGTTTAACAAAGACTGGGATGAGGGAGTTCCCCTTCTGCTATTTGCCGTCAGAGAGGTGGTTCAAGAGTCGGTAGGGTTTAGTCCCTCCGAGTTGGTTTTTGCTCACTCTGTGCGAGGCCCATTGAAGCTGCTGAAAGAGAAGTGGGTGGGTGGTTCTGAACCTCAGAATCTGTTAGATTTTGTGTGCGATTTCCGCTACAAACTGCGCCGGGCTGGTGAGCTGGCAAGGGAGAACCTCGGTGCTGCTCAAAAGAGAATGAAGGGGTGGTATGATAGAAAGGCAAGGAGCAGGAATTTTGCTGCAGGGGATAAAGTACTAGTTCTGCTGCCGATCCCTGGGTCCTGTTTGCAAGCTCGATTCAGTGGCCCCTATCGTGTGGAAAAGAAAGTGGGTGACTTCGACTATCTGATTGCTACTCCGGAACGTAGCCGCAAGAAGAGGCTGCGTCACATCAATATGCTGAAACCATATCAGGGTCGTGACGCGGATCCTGGTCTGGGCGGCCAACGTCCAGCTGAACCCCCGGTGGAGGAGGTGGCCGACGGTGTCGCTAAACCCGGCTCCGCCTGTACTTTGGCGGTGTGCAGCGCTGGAAGTGTCGGGGTCGGGATTGCGCTGGAGACGGGGGAGGATGATGTGGAGGTTCCGTCCAAAGCACTAGTGCAGGGGAGGTTAAAGAACTCTGAAATGTTGACTGAGCTCGACGCTCATTTGGCTCACCTACCTGACCTTCAACGCGCTGACGTTGCAGTTTTGATCTTTTCACGCTCTGAGTTGTTTTCTGACGTTCCTTCCTGTACCTCAGTTCTGCAGCATGATATTGATGTAGGCGGTTCTCCACCGATCAAGCAGCATGCCTACCGGGTGAACCCGGACAAGCGGCGCCGTCTTAAGAAGGAAGTTGGGTACATGCTGGAGCACGGGATTGCTGAGCCCAGTTTGAGCTCGTGGAGTTCGCCCTGTCTCTTAGTTGACAAGTCAGATAAGTCAGATCGTTTCTGTACTGACTTCCGAAAAGTGAACAATGTGACAAAGCCGGACAGTTACCCTTTGCCTAGAGTGGAGGATTGTGTAGATCGTGTTGGCAGCGCGTCGTACGTGACGAAACTCGATCTGCTAAAGGGGTATTGGCAGGTCCCGTTAACGGAACGTGCGAAGGAAATCTCAGCCTTCGTAACGCCTGATGATTTCTTGCAGTACAAGGTGATGGCTTTCGGGATGCGTAATGCGCCCGCTACGTTCCAAAGGTTAGAGAACACGGTCTTGTCGGGTGTACCTGGGTGCGAAGCCTATTTGGATGATGTGGTGGTTCATTCTGATACCTGGCAGGGCCACATGGAGCAGTTAAGTGAGGTGTTTGACCGGTTGAGCAAAGCGAATCTAACGTTGAATCTGGCGAAGTGTGAGTTCGGTCAGGCAACTGTTGTTTACTTGGGGAAGGTGGTGGGCCGTGGTGAAGTGCGAACGGTTCAAGCGAAAGTGGAGGCAATTCATGATTTCCCTGCTCCTGCGTCTAGGCGAGACCTGCGTTGTTTTCTGGGGATGGCGGGTTATTACAGGGGGTTCTGTAAGAACTTTTCCGCGGTTGCGGCGCCATTGACCGACCTAATAAGCCCGAAGGTCCGGTTTGTCTGGTCCGAGGGTTGCCAGTACGCATTTGAACAGATTAAAGACCTTCTGTCGAACGCCCCGGTACTTGCTGCGCCGAACTTCGAGCAGCCTTTCAAGTTAGCTATTGATGCGTGCGACGTAGGAGCAGGTGCTGTCCTGCTCCAGGATGGGGCTGATGGAGTGGAACATCCTGTGTCTTACTTTTCCAGAAAGTTTAACCGGCACCAGCGTGTTTACTCGACGATCGAGAAAGAAGCCCTCGCTATTGTGCTTGCCTTAGATCACTTTGAGGTTTATGTCGGGTCGGCAAGCGTTCCTGTTGCCATCTACACCGATCATAATCCCCTGGTGTACCTGAAATCGATGCGTAACACCAATCAAAGGCTGATGCGTTGGAGCATTTTCCTACAGGCCTTCAACGTAGTTATTAGGCATATTCGAGGCAAGGATAACGTGGTAGCGGATGCGTTGTCGCGCTTGTAAATCAGTGTCTGAGATTGTTGTGTTTTCCTTGTTTTCTGTTTTTTGTTTTTGGGAAAAAAAAATCTAACTAGAGGAAAACACTAACTTAGGGTGGAGGTGTTACGCGCCTCCCCTTTTTCTTCTTGGTCCACCTGCTCTATTCTCTTCTGTCCTCGCAGGTGTTCCCGATTCCTGGGGGTGGAGCTACGGCTACTTAAGGCGTGGCCTGCGCTCCCGACGGGCGTCTCATTCTGGCGTCTTCACGTTGACCCGAGCTGCCTTTGAATCCTGCTTGGAGTACTGCTATCGTTTTTCGCATTTGTTTTATATAGCGGAGGATGGGAACTGTAGGGAGGAAGTGCTGGCTTCGACGGCCCATTGCGTGGCTGGCCCAGGCTTCGTCCAACCTTTTGTTTCTTTAATGAGTGTCCTTTTGTTGGAAGTTCTGTGAAATAAACGTCACCATCATTGTGAACGGGAACTTTGGTCTATGTATTCTTAATACGTTGCGGGCCGCCGGATCGCGAGCCGTGTTGTAAGGGTGGCCGTAACAGTAACTTATAGTTATTTTATATAAAAAGTGCAATATGGATGCAATGCTTGAGATTGAGTTTCTCAGTGGTGGTAGTAGTAGTGGAACACTATTTAACGGCTTATCTTTTTAATGTACATCTACACTTTTTTTAAAAGATTAGCCGTTAAATTCTATCCATCCATGGACATCCATCAATTCTATACATTGCATACCGTAGAGTTGACAATGTGGTGAAAGTTTAAAATCTATCCCACCAAAAAATCCTGGCCTCCCTCAAAGCCACTCCTCCAAAAAATTTGACTAGCTTGCTGGCTTTAGCAATGAGTCTTCCGAGCCTTGTGGAAAGCTTTTGTCAGAATATGACCAAAAATGCACTGAGATAAATTGCCTGGCTTTAATCTTTGTGCAAAAAATTAAAAGCTACTTGAATAATCCCAGACCCATGTAGAGGTTTTTATTCCTAGTTCAGTCTATGGAAATAAACACAAAAAAATAAATGTAAATGCCCATGTTTTTGAAATGCAGGTGAGATATTTCTGATTTAAATTATTGTGTACAATCTGCATTTGTGCATTGACACCAAACTAAGAGATAATTATCAGCTGCTTGAGCAGCAACACAATGCTTATTTATTATCCTGTTGTGGGCAACGCTTTAAAACACAGGATTTTTTTATCATTACTATTATATTTTACTGAACCTCAACATAAATTAACATTATCGTTATTATTATTGTTAGAAAAGCCTGTACAGTGCTTGTTGTGGATTCTATTAAACACCCGATACGGTACACCGTGATGGCTGGACTGAGTAACGGCCCATGGAAAGAGTTCAATGATACGTTGGTAAATATAAATTTGTTTGTAAAATTAGCTCATACACAATAAAACCGTATTTGCCTTTGCTATCTGTAAAACACCAAAATAACCGTTAATATTATGAAACATTCTAAAAAGCTTGTAGATGGATGGTAAGGAATTTCAAGGGCAGTGCAACATAAAATGAACAACTTTGGTTTTGTTTGTATTTTTCCTCACTTTCCCACATCCGATCATCTTGCAGAAAGTGCAGAAAGCTTTTCTGCTTAATACGGAAAACTATGGTGGCGACTTCAGCCCAGAAGCAAACTCATTTTTAGTTTAATAATTTGAACATGTGTGAAACAAAATGCGAATTAATGTACTCTTGATGACATCCCCATTGCTATCACCGTCTATTCAGCCTCCTCTGCTGTGTTATAAAAAGGTCTAATATTGGAAGAAGTGGCAGATGTCTGCTAAGCTAGAGAAATTTAAGGCTACGTTTACACGATGACGGTCTGAACAGAAGACGCAAAAGTGGCGTCGCATATTCACTTTTTATTCTGCGTTTAGACAAGCGTATTCGGGAGGAAATCTGCGTGCATACGGTGACGCAAAAGTGTGTGGAATTTGACTGGGTATGCATGTCAGGCGGCTAGGTGGTGCTGTGATTCACTATCACACAACACCGCCATGTCTGAGCGCATGCGTAGAATCTTCCTTCTTCTCTTATCCGTGCCGCAAAAAACAAAAAGATCCTTCTCTGTGCATTAATTATATCTGTACATATCCTGTACATTTCGTGTAAAGACTCCTGTACGCTTGTTAGAGCTGCCAGAGCAGCTTGAAGGTCCGACGCATGGAAATAATCGGACATGTTTGTTTATTTCCTTGTACTGGCACATGTATGTGACGTAAACGCGTACGCGACGTGAGCAGATCTGAGCAGTGTTTTGCGTCTTGGCAGTGTAGACGGAAAAGCTACGGCGGAGCGTATTCAACTTTTCCACTCTGGAGGGTGGTTTCAGATTTATGCGTTTTCATGCCCCAAAAACGCTGTCAACGTCTAAACGAAAGGCACTTCCGATAAAATATTTGGTTGTTTTTACCCGCAAGCGTCCTCGTGTAAACGGGGCCTTAAGTCCGAGCCAGGGGGAGTATTTGCGCCCAATAAGGGCGTGAAACAGCTTGTGCGCTCACACTTTACTTCCGTAACAGTGTGACGTCAGACTGTGCAGTGGGCGCTGCTGTAGAGCAGAAATCTCACCTCCCAGGTATCAACAATGTTTACAACTTCTTAGGGGTGTGAATTTGCAGACACCATCGCAAAGCGTTAGACAAATCACAGCAGAGTGGGCTACTCGGGAGGGGGGCCTTAAGGCGATATGACACAAAACAGAACGCTTTTGAAAGACAGTGAAATTGGTTTTGCGGAAATCAACAGTGTGAGAATAATAAGGGGTATTTCTAACATACAGGAATATAAACCTAGTCTAACAATCCCTCCAAAAGCAAATATTAACCCTAAAAAAGCATGATATGGGATCTTTAATAACACCATCCTATTAGACTAATCTAAACTACACTAAACTACGCTACAGCTCACTACACTTGACCACACGCTGAACAGACAGAGTTCTTCCTTACCGCTGTTATGGGCCTGGAGCTGGGAGGCGGAGTTTACGGCCACCTTGCAGAGGGAGCAATAGAGCAGACGAATGGCTTTGTCATCCTCACTCTCTGTCTCCTCCCCCGCTGCCATCATCTCCTCCACAATCTCCATCCCCACCTCCCCCACCGCCGTCTGGCCTTTTCCATCTCCGAGTGGTGCTGGTGGCCCCGATGGGCAAGGGAAGGTGGTGGAGGGGTCAGGCCCCTCCCCCTTCAGGGTGGCCACGCCGGTGCTACCCAGAGAATCCACCTCCTCCCGGGTGGAAGGGGTAGCAGCCCAATCTAAAGGCACGAGATAATAGACATCAAGAGAAAAGTTGGTGAAGGGAGGACGGAGTAAAGTGGTGCTTGAGTGTGAGTGTGCTGTTGATTGTTTGTGCGCCGTCTGTGCTCGTGTTTGTTTGTGTCTGGGCTCAAGAAATACCGGCTCCGAATGAAAGTGGTGGGAGGTATAAGTAGAGAGACAAACGTTTGTCCAGTGTTGTTACCAGAGAAGAAGAGAGAGGAAGCGAGCAAGAGAGAGAATCAGAGAGAAAGGGGAAAGCAAGATAGACAGAAAAGATAGAAGAAAGAGAGGGAATGGAGAGGAAATGAATAGAGAGCGAGCAAGCGTAAGGGTGAGGCTTCACTGGACAAATAAGAGAGAGAGGAAGATAAAGAGTCTCTGCCAAAAGGCAATTATGAGCCCCATCAACCTCTGTATTATATAGAACTGCTTTAAAAACGGTCAATAAATCTGAACTCTTTATCTATTGGGTTGGCCAGCTGGAGCAAAATACTCAGATTTAGATGTTCACTGCGCAATAATATCAACCACTACCATTGGTGGTGGTTAGGTCCCCCCTTCACTGTAAAGCGTCTTTGAGTGTCTAGAAAAGCGCTATATGAATTCAATCCATTATTTTATTATTGTACTGATGTCTCTCTCTCTCTCTCTCTCTCTCTCGCTCTCTCTCTCTCTCTCTCTCTCTCTCTCTCTCTCTCTTTCTCTCGTAATCTGAAGAGCTGCCTTGTTTAGTGACTACGACTTGAAAATAGTCTCTCCTTCATTGTGTGTGTGTGTGTTTCTAATAATATATATCTTGTGCTGTCTTTGGCAAATAGACCGAACTGCAGCCGCTTCATCACGGCTTTGCTTCTATCATATGAAATTTACTCCTACATGCATGGAGAAAAAAAACGAACATAGGCACATCACGCCTATGTTCGTTTTGTGTGTATACAGGCGGACAGTGGAAGGTGTGTGACTCAGACTGTCTATGTTTATGCTGAATTATAATGGCCCACTTCCTGGTTATGCCTTCATCGGCCGCTGACTTCTCGAAAGATGAACTGCTCATCGGGAAGCTCAAATCCCTGGCTGGAGACACTGAGACAATGACCCTCTTCGACGCCTACCAACACGACAAGCCATTCCAGCGGAATGTTGACCTATTTGGTAGCACAAGTACCATCCTCCTGAAGCATATGAAGGCTGCGTTTAAGCTCCTTCTATCAACGGCCAAGTGGATTTCCCAACCCTTGGAGCGCAACTATCTACCTTCAAAGGCACCACGAAACCTGCATTTGCTACAGCAATCATGCAATTCATCCAAGATGCACGTACCATCACCTGCCTCAAATGCAGCCAGGACTACTCCCCCTACAGCTCTGAGAACACCACCAGCGAGGTAGTGTGCCTCATGTGCTGTAGACCCGGACATCTAAGGTGTTATGCAGACACCTTGATAGACGAAACTGGCATAGTTTTTCTCTGCAGCATTTGCCTCCCTGCTAGGAAGAACCCGGCTCCAGATTCACAAGTAGCTCCCCCTGTCGAATTGGAACCTGCTGATAACGACAAGCTCAAAACAACTGCCCCTCTCAGCGAGCGTCTGGCATCTGATAGCGATCCCAGCGACAAGAAGCTCCTCCAGGACTCCGAGTACGATCGCTCCAAGCCAGTCTGCCCCCTGCTCCTGAAACATGAATGCCCCCATGGAATAACAGGACTAACAGGCGGTCCATGTGCTAACTACCATCCCACGTGGTGCAAGAAACACATGAGGAACGGTCCCGAAGGCAAACGGGGCTGCAAGAAAGGAGATAAGTGCCGTTATTTCCATGCTTCACTCTGCCTGAATGGTCTCGCCACAAAAATGTGTCTCAACGAGAACTGCAAGCTGATACACATTTGTGGTGTGAAGCGCTCTAAAGATGAGAAAACATCAAACAAAAAACAAACCGCTGCAGCTGCAGGAAAGAAGACAACGTTCAGTGTCGAACGAAAGCCCACTTCTAAGCCTGTGCAGCACTCCAAGCGCAGCAGGAATGATAGCGTGTCATCCCAAAAAACACAAGCAAACAAAAATTCCTCCAGCCCCAAGCCCCTGAACCACAAGGATTTTCTCAAGCACCTGGCGCAGATGAAGGCAGACCTGACAAAGGAGGTCACCAAGGATTTTTCCTCCCTGATCCAGACGTCATTCCAGACAATGATGGGACTCCACCATCAGCAACGATTCAACCTGAACAGGCAGATGTATCACCCGTCTCCTATGCAGTACTACCCAGAGGTTCATCAATCCCTCTATCATCATCCTCCTCCTCCTCCTCCTCTACAGGGTTACGCAGCATAACATCCCCTCCCCTGCCAGACCCGAAGGGATTGTAGGACGGCCATCTCCTCTCCCAATATCCACCACCTTCCTGCTAAACGTCCAGGGAATGGACCCGGGGATCAAAAACCAACGCTGGAAGATCAAGTCTCTTCAGGAGAACGTTGCATCGAGCACGCTGCATACCCCCTTCTTCATCCTGACAGAGACCCATCTGAAGCCCTACCATCTCGAAGCCGAGACCGGAATCCCTGGTTATACCACGTTCCGGGCTGATCGGGACAAACGTGCCCGAGGTGGAGTAGCCATCTATCTTCACAACACCATACCCGCTGACATGGTGAAAGTTTACTCCAACTCCTACTGTGAAGTCGCACTGATCTAAAACGCGAACTCCAACTTCTTGCTTGTCGGAGTGTACCGTCCCCGACTAGCACCGTTGGACATGTTCGACGACTGCTTGTGCGTTATACAAGACTTCATCAACGGTATAACAGGTGTACCCGAGCTGTACATCGCTGGAGACTTCAATCTCCCATTCATCGACTGGTCGACTAGGTCTATCAAGCCTACCTCCAGTATCCTAGCCTCTGACAGGAACTCTGGTTTAGCAATACTAGAGTTTATGTCCTCCAACTTCCTTGAGCAGCTAGTAGATGAGCCGACCCGGAAGGACCTGAACATCCTTGACCTCATCTTCTCCAACAACACTGACATGATTCATAGCATGTTAGTCTCAAAGACCGAGAAGTCAGATCACGACATCGTGAGCTGTACTCTCCTCCATCCGCAGTTCCTGCTGAAGCAACCAGCCAAACTGCAGTATGCTCCTACTTCAGCTTTTGACGATATCAACTTCAACTCTGCTGACTGGGACTCCATCAACAATGCACTTCTTGCTGTAGACTGGTCTACAGTCGTCAATCCAACGACACCACAAGATGTTGCTTGGGACATGTTTGAAGGTATCATCGTCCAAGTTTGCAAGAAGCATGCTCCTTCACTCAACCACAACCGCCAAGCCGCCGCATCCTCATCCTCTTCAAAGATCCCCAAGTCCCGAAGAGCTCTCCTCCGTAAAAAGAAGCGCCTCAACGCCAGGATCAACTCTATCAAGTACAGATTCGCAGGCCCTGCTCCTCCACGAAACGTCACCAAGCTTCAAAAACGTAATGACGAGAGAGCTGCCATCGAGCTGCTTCTGAAAGCAGACATCAAGCAGCAACGCCTGGGAGACGAATTAGCTGCCATCAGCAAAATAAAGACCAACCCCAAGGCCTTTTACTCCTTTGCAAAGAAGTCAAAGTCTCCTGTCTCCTCTGTTGGCCCACTACTGGACAGTGACGACCAGCTCCAGTCAGATCCCATTAGAATGGGCAGTATATTGCAGGAGCAATATGCAAAGGCATTTAGCAACCCCGACAAAGCTAACCTCGCTGAGGTTCGTGTATCCAAGCTTGTCGCCCAGTCAGAGTCGATAACGGATATTGACTTTGACGAGCACGATGTCCTTGATGCTATCAAAGCAATGGGCCGCTACTCAGCTGCTGGCCCGGATAAGTTCCCAGCCCTCATCCTCAAGGAATGTGGAACCGTGCTAGCCCCAGTAGTCACTCAGCTCTGGAGATCATCACTCAACTCCGGAGAAATAGCGACAAAGCGTCAAAGCGTGATTCCTCTGTTCAAAAAGGGAAAAAGATCGGTAGCTGCCAACTATCGACCTGTCTCCCTAACATCTCATCTCATCAAGATGTTTGAACGGGTCTTCCGTGCTAATTTGGTTGATTTTATTGAATCCAAGGATAACATCAATCAAGATCAGCATGGCTTCCGAGCTGGAAGAAGCTGCCTGACCCAACTCCTTCACCATGTTGAGGACATCATGTGTGATTTGAATGCTGACGAGAACGCTGACATCCTCTATCTGGATTTCAGTAAAGCATTTGACAAAGTCGATCATGCTATTCTGCTAAAAAAACTTAATCTCTACGGCATCCATGGAAAAGTACACCAGTGGCTCTCCAGCTTCCTACACGGCAGAACGCAGCACGTTGTTATTGATGGTGTGGAATCCAACATCATCAGGGTTTTGAGTGGGGTCCCACAGGGCACTGTGTTGGGTCCACTGCTTTTTATTTTGTACATTAATGACTTGTTCTCAGTTGTTAAACACAGCAAAGTAAAGGTTTTTGCTGACGATTCTAAGCTGCACAAGAATATCAGCTCCCCGTCAGACTGCCAGCTTCTCCAAGAAGATCTGCATGCGGTAGTTCGTTGGGCTAACAGCAACAACATGGAACTAAACGAAAACAAGTTCCAACTTTTACAACACGGTAAAAACCAGGATCTGAAGCACCCCTACCTTTTACCATCTGGGAAATCAATATCCTCAGACGACGTTGTAAAAGACCTTGGTGTGTACATCGACAAGGATCTCCGATGGCGCCAGCACATCTCCAAAAAGTCAACCGAAGCCTCTGGCAAAGCTGGCTGGGTATTGAGGACCTTTTCAGTCAGAGACAGAGACACTATGATGTTGCTCTACAAAACATACATTCGCTCCATCATCGAATACTGCTGTGCTCTCTGGTCTCCCCACCTGCTCTGCGATATCATCATGGTTGAGTCTATCCAACGCTCATTCACTGCCAAAATAGCGGGCTACACGAACCTCAGCTACTGGGATCGACTCAAGCAGCTCGACCTCTACTCCCTGCAGCGCTGCCGCGAGAGATACATCGAGATTCTCGTCTAGAAGATCTACCACGAAGTGATCCCCAACAATGTTAACATCGTCTTCCAACATTCACAAAGGCGAGGTGTTACATGTTTGCGACCTCTCGGCAGCTCCAAGTACAGCAGCATCAATACAATGAGATTCCATTCCTTCTCATCTACAGCCTCTGCACTGTACAATGCTGTACCACCAGACATCAAGTCGATCCCAACCCTTGACAAGTTTAAGGCAGCACTTGATAGCTTTCTCCATTCTGTTCCCGACACTCCTCCTACCCCTGGCTACACTGGGGCAAACGGAAACTCTCTGTTGGAGTGGGCTGGTAGCCAGAGTCAATAATTGCTATCTACTATTACGGGAACGTTGGCGGTGGAGATACTCGATATCTTGGCCTGAGCGATCCAGCTCGAAGCCAACCCAAGGTAAGGTATACAAACACACACAACACACCACAAATACCAAGGCTTCAAAGAGGTTGACAAATGTTGCAGACACTCTCCCACACATCTGTAGGCCTTGTTCTAGAGATGGCTTTAAACACACACACACACACACACACACACACACACACACACACACATACACATTTACTGTACACCTCTCTATAAATGCAAATAGACAAATGCACACATTGTTCATGGTGTGTTCTGTACATTGGGGTTGATCTGTTGAAAAGGGGCTACAGTACAGTGAGAGATCCCTGCAGGCGACAGAAGGGAAGTCACCTGTGGAGGCTTCTCCAGTGAGGAGAGGGAGGAAGAATCCTTCTTAACATTGTTGAGAATAAAAAGTGTAGCTTGGCCAGACTACTGTAATGAATGAATGCCTTTAAATATGACTACTTTAATGCATTTGTATATGTAATGTTCGTTTCCCTGGGTAAAGGGACATGAGCACCCCCTATTGCCTATTGACAAATACTTCAGGGAGGACGTTCCTCCCTCAGCCTCCATTGACTCTCATTCATTTCCCCGAAAGTGTTGGCGGCCAGTGAATAACATGGGGCTCAACTGGAGAGAGGAGGAAAGTCCTCCTCTGAGGGGGCATGACTAGCTAAGGGATCTGGATTGCGCCAACGTCTATTCACGAATAGGCTGGAGCCCGAGTTCCGCTATGAACCAATAAGCAGGAGCCCTGGCTGCGCTATGAACCAATAAGCAGGATACAGCCCGGAGGGAGGGGTTATCCCCTCAAGTCTCTATTAGAACCAACAATCCCGCTCAGTCGTATGCCTCATTTCCATCGAGCGGTGCGTTACTGTTCGTTGCGGTACAGTGCGGCTCTGTTCGCTTATATTGGCGTTTCTAACGCCAAAAGTTGAGCAAATTTTTCGACACTCCTCCGTTGGGTTACCAAGCCGTCTGAAAGGGTGGCGAAAACGTGGAGCTACACACGCCGTTATTCTGAAAACACTTTAAAAATATCCCCTTTTGTATGTCCAGGTAACTGATATCTTTGAAACACAAACAGAGAGGAGGATTGACTTGATCAATTAATGATGTCCCTCAATCTTAATTGGCTTTACACCATCAACAACATTCTGGAACATCCATTAACATCCACATTTGCCTGAAACAATGTTAGGCTTACAGCCCATGTAAATAGTTGTGAAATAATGTTCTTGTTGTTCATTTAATTTTTTGCTACTCTGACCGTTCTGTTTGATATTGTGGAAAGGATGTTAGTGAATGATTGAGAGCATGGTGCATTTTAAATGGCATCACCTTTGGTCTTGTGTCTTAATTTTTCTTAAAACAATTGTAGCTGAAAATAAACAGCCAAATTACAACCAATAGCTTCAGTCATTGAGGGCAAAAATAGTGCCAGATAATTGTATTGTTTTACGAATCAATATTAGGCCTGATTTGACGAATTGGCTTTACATCCTTTCCTTCTTTCCTTGTAGTCCAAGACATGCTGCCCACCTACTTTCAAAGTACAATGCTGCCACTGGTGGATTTGTATACATTTTATTCACATAATTATCCCTCCCTTCTATTTTGTAGTTCACCAAAACACCCTGAAACAACTTGAGTCTCACATACTTATGCCACCAAACGCCACTAACAGTGCAAGCAGGCCAATGGCAACCAAGCACGCAGTCCTTCCTCCCTCACTTTAAAATCCACCAGCCGCCACTGGAAGTCACACATTAAAGTCAGGGGAGCTGAGACAGCCAGACCACACGCGAGCAAGGAAAAGCATGCATGCATTTAGACACACACATGCATACACACACACACTACCTAGCAGTTCTGAGCTGCAGGGCTCTGTGTCTGGGGGGTGTTTTTTTTTTTTGATGAGCGGTTCAGGGGTCCAGGTCTTCTTGGTGTCCATGGAGTCCAGAGCCTTCAGCCTCTTGGCGTGCTTGGTGCCGCTGTAATGGGACGAGGCCTGCATCTGCACACACATATCAACAAAGTGTGTTTCAGATCTAGTCCACACCCCATATGGTTACCTCAGAGTTCATCGACAGCTGACAGCCCCAGGCTTTTAAAAAGCAAAACTTTTAAATAGGGACATTGTCGATACATAGAAAGAACATTCGATTCTCCAAACAAACCTACTGGCTTGGATTCGTCCAGACACAGTTTTCCCAGGATGTAGGATGTAAAAGTTAGAAATTGAAGTCAGATAAGATGTCTTTCCGACAGCTACCGACATCCACATATTCTTTCGGGAGGTTTATTTCACGCAAGAGTCACAACAATATGTGTACAAAAATAACAATCATTCAACGGTGACATTCAAATTCACAATTCATACAGTTGGGTGCTCGCTCAGAGCCAAAATAAATGACTTTTCTCTGAACTGACTTATCAAACAAGTAAAACATGGCCAGTACAGCATTAGCCTCCCCGCCCTAAGAATCCGTCCATGTAAAAGAACGGAAAAAGGGAAATATTACAACCCCACCCACCTCAGAGTTGAACTTGAGTCTGCAGACGCCGCAGGAACTGTGTCTCCTCTTCAGGGGCAGGGTGAGCGTGTAACCAGGCACCAGCAGGGAGTCCGTCTGTAACCCGAGGGCAGCCCCGTTAGGATAAGGGTAAGGTAACGCAAGATGTATACCAGACAGGTAATCAGTACTCTGACTGTTTCCACATGCTGATTAAGGTTCTGAACACCGATCGCTGTGTGTGTCAGAGAACATGACAGATGTGATCATTGCATCCCATCCTGATTGGATCCATGCATGCCCAAGTCTTTGTTGTTTGTTTTGCCCTGTGAGATTTCAGAGCAAACAAAAGGTGACACTAAAGTATACACTAAAGCTGATTCTACATTCTGAAAAAACAAAACTAAAGTGGATGCAGCTTTCTCCCTGTCCCTGTGTCCCCTGCCCTGCTGTCCTTGAGTATCTTTAACTGCATCTTAATGTATAGAATTCTAGTGCCTTGAGGTCATTCTTTATAAGCACAATACGGTTTACCTAAACTATTATTGATCTTCACTGTGCTGGCTGACCAAGTGATCTACTGAACAACACAATACTAATACAGCTTACTTGTTCCATCAAAGGAAACAAACAATGGAAGATGCCATTAGGATACAAACACCATAATGACACAGTGCCCTGCTGCATGCATAGCTTTTTGCCAGTTATCTGATCTCTGCTTCCAGATGCAATGAATCAGTATGTAAGTCTAACCTATGGATAAATTAGATTCACAATGAACAGTAACAGCATAAAGAGAGAGAGAAAGTGTGTGTGTGTGTGTGTGTGTGTGTGTGTGTGTGTGTGTGTGTGTGTGTGTGTGTGTGTGTGTGTGTGTGTGTGTGTGTGTGTGTGTGTGTGTGTGTGTGTGTGTGTGCGTGCGTGCGTGCGTGCGTGCGTGCGTGCGTGCGTGCGTGCGTGCGTGCGTGCGTGTGTGTGTGTGTGTTTCACAGGGCATGTGATGAGTCTGTGCAGTAGTGTTGGAGTAGTAGTGCTTGTAGTTAGTGTATGCTGCATGCTACTTGCTACTCTCTGCTTTCAGCTGCTGCCACCGGATAGCCCTTTGTTATCAGGGGCGAAAAGAGGAGCCGAGTGCGTAAGTCTCCTCAGCCGGTACATAGCCTCTCCACTGCCAAGATCTCGTACACGCCTCCAGGTGGCACACATGGTAACTGGTCCCTTGCGGTCCCAAGCTAAGTTGTACAGGATCTCGGAGCAGCAGTGGGCCCCAGAGACGTGGTATGCAGGCCCATCGGTGAGTGGAAATTCCCTGTTGCCCGTCAACCGCTGTCCCAGTTATAGGTATATAGCCCCAGCTTGGGTAAAGTGAAGACCCCAACGGCGGAGCAGGCGGAAGATGGTTGTGTGAGAACCACCACAACGGCTGGGAAGGCGGAAGAAGGCAACCCCATAGCCACGTGGGTTAACTCAGGAGAGAACAGTGGCTAGGGGAGCAAACCCAGAAAACAAACCTGCACCTGGGGAGAGGCACAGGCGGAGTCCAACTGACTGGACCACCGGCAGTCCCCTGCAACTCCTGCCAGACGAAGGTCGTCATGGGTTCCCTCATGCCACTTGAGGTCCATCTGGTAGGTGTGAAGATGGTGGCAGTGAGGTCTGCGCACCCACACCCTCACCTTAATCCTCACCTATGCGCAAGCCTCTTGCCCCCCCCTCCTGTGGCGTTGTGGAATGGTGGTGGGTACAGGCCAAGGATGTGGCTGGGAGTATCTAGCTGAACCATGCACACAGGCGGCAATGGAGTGATGGTCGTTAAGACTGTTGGATGGAGCAGCGCGTCTTTTCTGCAGCTTCCATTGCTATGGAGCAGCCCCACACTGCTCACCCCTGAGATGGGGAAGGACCTAGAAAAGGTGGTCGAAAGATGTTATGCTCCCCATTCTCCAGATGGTAAGCCGCAACCGTCGGAGCATCCCCCCTCGCGGTCGAAAATAAAAGATAAAAATAAGCTAAGCATTGCTTCGTGGTACGTTTGCACACTGCTGCACCTGGCTGGAACTTCTGACAGGCCCGACCGCAGGACAGCACTGGTGGCCCTGGAGCTTGCAAGATACATCATTGACATAGCAGCTCTCAGCGAGACAAGACTACATGAAGAGAACTCCCTGTCAGAGGGTGGTGCTGGGTACACTTTCTTCTGGAAGGGGGTCCCCGATACGATACCGATATTTTTTCATCAGCCTTGAACGATATGCCGATACGCCGATACCGATTTTCTTGAGCCGATATATCGGTCGATCCCTAGAACAAACCCCTTTGATGCTCTGTGAACAGGATCTCATTGATTGAAGTTAAGAAGTTACTTGTCCAACAGTACAATACTGATTTCCAAGAGTGCAAATATGATGACAAGGAAGATTTGTCGCAAGAAGATAAATATTTCATGCAGTCTGTGCAGAAAATGGCAACTCTGGAGAATGGACAGCATTGGATTGCCGCTCAGGAATAAGAAGCTCCAAATGCCCAATGACCGTTGTGTGGCGTAGCAGCACATAGCCAGTTTGCACCAAAAACCTTGGTGAAAACAGGGTGTTCTACATACCACACCATGGGGTGTATCACCCTAAGAAATAATATATATGATCGACTGCAAAGCCTTGTTTCAAGGCCAGTCTTTGAATGCTGAATTACTACAGGGATCCAATCTGACCTACAAGTTGGTTGGTGTCCTTCTAAGATTTTGTGAGGAGCCAATAGCCATGATGGCAGATATCGAGTCACTGTTTTATGAAGTCAGGTGCCAGAAGAAGCCGTAGAAATTGTTTAAAGAATGTAGCTACAGAAGAAGATGCCGTAACATTGGCAAGTGACCTCTGCACCTTGTCTGCCAGTGGAGTATTCAATCTAATGAAGTGAGCAACAGCTGGAAGCTGGTTGTTAATGGCCATCCCTGAAGTACACAAAGCCAGAGAAGCAAAAGACTTGGATCTAAGCCATGATGCATTGCCAGTCGAAAGGACTCTTGGCATACTGTTGGATACAGACTTGGATGCTTTTACTTACATCATGAAGATGCAAGACAAGCCGATGACGAGGATGGGCTTTTTATCCGTCAAGAACTCTGTCTACAACCTCCTTGTCTTCTTACGCCGGTCGTCCTGCCGGCCAAACTTCTGCTAAAAGAGCTATGTAAGGAGCAGCATGGTTGGGATGAGAACATTGCCAATAAACATGCTGAAGATTGGAAAAGATGGAAAGAAGATGTTACTCACCTTACTGACTTCCACGTGAGCAGATGTTTATAACCTCCAGACTTCGGATGCACTGCCGCAGCACGTTATATAATTTCTCTGATGCCTCAAAGTATGCATACGGCACGGTGACTTATCTGCTGCTAGAGAACGAGCCAGGCAGGGAACATTGTTTGTTCCCGATGGGGAAATCGAGAGTGGCCCCATTCAAGCAGGACACAATTCCCCTGCTTGAGTTGACTGCGGCAGTCGTGGCGGGGTAGATAGACAAGATTTAACTTCAAGAACTTCAAGTTCCCCTTTAACCGTCTACCTTCTGGACAGACAGCACTACCATACTCAGGTATATCGACAATGAAACAGCTTGATTCAAAACTTTCGTTGCGAACAGAGTTACACTGATTCGTGAAGCCCTCCAAGCCGTCCGGCAGGATCTACCTCGGAACAGCAGAAAATCCTGCAGATCAAGCCAAAAAGGTACTGAAGGCCAAAAGGTTTGATGCAAGAAGGAACATGGATTAATGTACCAAACATCCTGCTGCAAAGTGAATATGATTGTCCCAAACAACCTGTGCAAAGGAAGGAAAGCCTTCAAGACGACCCGGATGTCAAGAACACAGTAACAGTCAACATAGTCATAGTCGAAGATGACGTGGAGCCAATGAACAGACAAGCCAACTCCAACTCAGCCATAAAGCCACCTGGGTGTCTGCTGACCACACCAGAGAAAATCAGATAGACCACATCTGTGTAAGCCAGAAGTTGAGACACTCTTTGCTGGATGTAAGAAGAGGAGCAGATGCAGGACCACCAACTCTTCACAGCAAAGATCAGGCTGAAGTTCAAATGCATGAAGCACAGGAAAGGAAGGGTCTAATTCAACACACAGCAATTTCAGGATATAGCTACATCGAAACTTTACAAAGTGGCACTTCTATGGCAGTAAATCTGTCTCAGCGGATTTTGAAAATAAAAAGCCATTTAATTTTAAGCACTGAATATTTATGCATTGAAGTAACGTATCTGAATTTGTTACCTCTGAATTTAAATGCAGGCACGTGCCGTCCATATGGGCAGGTGGGGCAGCGAACTACTTGCAAAGGCATGCTCCCAAAAAGTAAATCATGGCTTCAAGACTTTTTTTAATAATGTGAATTTCACATTAACTATCTATAGTTTCTGTAGGCTTTCCGACTATGGATGATGGTGGCGATTCTAGTTGAGTTTAACGTGTCATGCAATGTGGGGTAGGACAGCTCAGCGATCGTGTTCCCCCGTATGTTTATCGCATAACCCTGCAGGCTGCGCGTATATTTCGTCGTTTCTATATCAGATGCAAATATGGCGAGTGGTGTTGCACCTGTGATTAACAGTGTTGAGTTTCTGTTAAAAAAAACATTTGAGAGGTTCAAATTGCTTAATTAAATTTACAACATAACTTTCTTCTGAGCATGGTATGAAAATAAATAATGGCTATGTGGTTGCTCAAAGAGAAACGCTGTGTTTTGTTTCCCATGTCTACATTGCGTCATTTGCGTTGAAACAAAATAGAGGCAGACGAGAAGACGCTGCTCGGCCCCGTGAACGGAAAATTCAAGTTTGAACAACTCCCAGACGGAACTGTAGATAGCAACACCGTTATCTGCAATCTCTGTAGTAAGGAATTTTCCTATCACCTGAGTTCATCAACCTTTAAATATCACCTCAACGCGAAACATTTGGTAGCAAGCTCGCAGGTACGAGCTGCCAAAGCCCCTGAAGCTGGCGCTAAAGGCCAGCCACGTAGAGCCACACTCGACTCAGATGCATTGAATCTTGAGTGAGATGGAAATGTTATTAATTGGATCTTAAAATGCACCGTATGTTAATGAAAGATATGTTTTAAATAAAAGAGACATTGAACTTTAAAGTCTATTATGTCTTCAATTCATTAAATCACCCATCTGCCATAATTTACATTAGGCTATTATTTTGAAATACTTTCTCGGAAAAAATGTAAGTATGCGATTAATTTAGATTAATTAACCACAGAGCCGTTGTTACGAAAAGAGAGCTGAGCAAGGCAAAGCTCTCGATCTACCGGTCGATCTTCGTTCCTATCCTCACCTATGGTCATGATGACTCATGAGGGTTGGGTGATGATGACCGAAAGGACGACATCGCGGGTATAAGCGGCCGAGATGAGTTTTCTCAGAAGGGTGGCTCCAGCGTCTCCCTTAGGGATAGGGTGAGAAGCTCAGCCATCCGTGAGGAACTCGGATTAGAGCCGCTGCTCCTTTACTTAGAAAGGAGTCAGCTGAGGTGGTTCGGGCATCTAGCAAGGATGCCCACTGGGCGCCTCCCTTGGGAGGTGTTTCAGGCACGTCCAGTGGGGAGGAGACCTCGGGCTCGCCATAGGTGGAGAGATATCAACACTGGCCTGGGAACGCCTCGGGATCCCCCCGTCAGAGCTGGTCAATGTGGCTCGGGAAAGGGAAGTCTGGGGCCCCCTGCTTGAGCTGCTCCCCCCGCGACCCGACCCCGGATAAGCGGATGACGATGAAGATGCAGATGAAGATAACCACAGAGCCTGTTATTAATTAGATTTTTTTTTTTAATCGCTTGACAGCCCTAATATATATATATTAGGGCTGTCAAGCGATTACATTTTTTTATCTAATTAATGACAGCCGTAATATATATATATTAGGGACGTAAAGCGATTTAAAAAATGCATCTAATTAATTACAGGCTCTGTGGTTAACTATAAATTAATCGCATAGGCCTACTTACATTTTTCCGAGAATGTATTTTAAAATAATTTAATTCAAGTAAATTATGGCTGTCAAGCGAATAAAATATTTAATCGCGATTAATCGCATTAATGTCATAGTTAACTCGCAATTAATTACACTTTTTTTTCTATTCTAAACATCTCTTGGTTTCGTGCGGCTAGCCTTTTAGAGAGATCCGAGAGTGTTGAGAAGGACAGTGGTGAGACCCGCAGTGACTTCAACCCGGTCCACTTGACATCGGGTAGGTGCAACAGTGGTAGGCCTACCGTAAAACTTCAATAGCCCAGGCTTTTATTTGTTTCAATCACTGAACTTTCGAACAAAACTCAAGCTCAGCAATGATGGGAAATACTATAACATAAGAGAAAGAGCCAATATGCAAACATTAGATTTATAATAAATATTTAGTTGATTAAACTAATGGTTGAAAATCATTAAAAACTGCTAAAAGTAATTGTATGTTAATTCATAATGTGAAAAACTGTTGAAATTCATAATTTAGTGATGTAGTAATGATAAATAGATATAATTAAAAAAATAGTAAAAAAAAGAAATATAGGCCTATTCAACACGCGGGACCATGGCGGGAAAAAGGCAGGCATATATTTGAGGTATTACGGTAACGTGTGTAAATTAATTTAGTTTGGAGTCTGACGTTGATGGAAGCTACACAGTTTTTGACCATGCGTTAGACGTGCATAAGACCGTGGATCTTGATTTGTATTTCCTACCTACTCATTCAGTCTACAGCCTCCTTCTGAATCTTCTGACGATGTCTTTAGCTCTTTGATCTGTGACACATCTGTGATTTGTGTTGAGTATGGATATCACCACTTGATACCAGCCTTTTTGTCATATGTGTAGAAGATCAAAAGATATACAACGATTATTTGACGAATAACATTGTGTGCGGTTGTGCATGGTATGTATGACATGTTTGTGTAAAGTGTGTGCCTGTCTCATCTCTGTTTTTGTGTGTTTTTTGTGTTTAAGTGCATGTGCTTATGTGTGATATGTGTGCATGCACACGCATGACTAGAATAATGGCTGAAGCCTGAAGATGTGTGGGAGAGTGTCTACAAGCATTTGTCAGCTGCTTTAAAAGCTTGGTGTGTGTGTATGTGTGTGTGTGTCTTTGTGTGTGTGGGTGTTTGTGTTTGTGATGTTTTCACACGCATGTCGGAGGAGCGAAATGAAAATGAGCTGAACTACAGATGAAATCCTCCTTGACACTCTCCAAATAACAGTTTGTTTGCATCCTATGCACACACAAACACACATACGTGACCAAACTATTTAGCATGAGCCCGTACACACACAGACACAGACAAACAAACACACCAGCTAACACAAGCACATACATTCAACACATGCATCAGTATCCATGGTGATACATATGGGGATGCACATCAGGGTAAGAGCATTAATGGAACAAATGCACACTTATAGCATCTTCATTCGTACACAAATCATTGCTCACTAACGCACGAACGCCTACACGTTTGAAAAAAATAGGAATTTCAAGAGAGCTCAGAGTTAACATGTGTCCGTGCCCACTTACTTAACGCCCGCATCTTTGCGTTATCAGCATCGCTATGCATATTTCTTACTGAGGAGGATTCCCATCACAATAGTTATTTTCATTCCCACCGTCACGATGATGATGATGATGATGAAGAAGGAAACTCTTTTGGGTGAAAATAACCAGGCAGCATAGGTTGTCAAATACGGTCAAATACTAATTAAATATATCTGTGTTTACTGCAAAAGTGTCGTAAGAAGATTAAGGTGAGAGGAGAGCTAGAGGAAAGGAGGGAGGAGAGGAGGAATGTGTGGTGATGGGGAGCACTGAGACACACACACACACACACACACACACACACACACACACACACACACACACACACACACACACACACACACACACACACACATCAACACACGTTGCATTGTCTGATGTAGAACGAAAGTTGAGCCTGGAGCATGATTTTCTTTTCTTTTTTTTAAGATAGTTTATTAGGCGAGACAGGAAAGTGTGAGTTAGACAAAGAGAAAGAGAGAGAGAGAGAGTGTCTGGGGAGGAGGAGCTGAAGGGCTTCAGTCAGTTTTCTTCTCCTTCTGGGTTCTTGGAGTCTGACGAGTGAAAAAGGACTGATAGGTTTTTTGGTAGAAAGGTGGGAAAACTGCAAACAAATGCAGCTGTACTCATTGGCAGTGCTCAGATAGCCATAGTGTTACTGTGATACTGATACTGATTATGGAGATACACAAACACACACTCTATAGTTAATGCAGTA
The DNA here is from genome assembly GCF_026213295.1 of Gadus chalcogrammus. NCBI lineage: Eukaryota > Metazoa > Chordata > Actinopteri > Gadiformes > Gadidae > Gadus > Gadus chalcogrammus. Next base: position 19,724,316 of record NC_079433.1, on the reverse strand, counting down.
ATTAACAGTGCATTAATGGTCTAGTAATCCTTTACTAATGGTGTTCATGTTTACATATGTTGTGAATGTTAAATAAGGTAATGGTGTTCAGGTTTACATATGGTGTTCATGTTAAATAAGGTAATGGTGTTCAGGTTTACATATGGAGTTCATGTTAAATAAGGTAATGGTGTTCATGTTTACATATAGTGTTCATGTTAAATAAGGAAATGGTGTTCAGGTTTACATATGGTGTTCATGTTTACATGTAATAAGGTAATGGTGTTCATGTCAACAGAGGTTTTCATTTATACATTATAACAATAAGGCTAAATGTTAATGCTTTATACTGCATTAAATAATATTAATTAATGTTTACAGATCATTAGTTGGCTGTTAATAAACTGCTAGGTAATTGTTGATGAGTTGAATGCTAGTGTTCAATGAATGTAATGTGTTAAGACATTATTTAAATGTGTTGCCAAATTTTTTGCCCAAATACTTTTCATCATAATATTGTTTTTGTGTGATTGTGATGATTGTGTGTTGTTGTTTTAATCACTGCAGGCTACCTGATTCCAAGATTTATGCAAATGCACCGCAGCCCCTGAGTGGACATCGCCACGGAAACGATGACACATACGCCCTTCACACACGTTGTCGCCTGTACCCAGAACGCTGCTAAAATAAAAATGTTAGATCTCCACTGTGATAAGGACACTGTGATTGACAGCTCCAAGGAGGTGGGAGGAGGGAGGGCTGGAGAACCTGGACACAAGCCCCTGTTTCACACAAGCCACACAGGAATAGTAACAAACAGTAGTACAGACTCTGCTTCCCCTGAATAAAGCGCTCTGTCTTACTGGTTTGGGGGGAGGGTGATGACCATGGCGATGGCGACTGGGGAAGTCACTCACCTTGCCGAACACAGGCAGGAGCCTCAGGGGAAGGTGATACTTGAGGTCAGACGAGGGCGGCGACACACCCAGCACCGCACGGGCCAGTGGCGGGAGACTGCCGTGGGACATGTTACCTTGAGAGAGAGTGAGTGGGTGAGTGGCTCAGTCAGTGAGTGAGTGAGTCAGTGAGTGAGTCAGTGTGTGAGTGAGTCAGTGGGTGAGTGAGTGAGTGAGTGAGTGAGTGAGTGAGTGAGTGAGTGAGTGAGTGAGTGAGTGAGTGAGTGAGTGAGTGAGTGAGTGAGTGGGTGAGTGGCTCAGTCAGTGGGTGAATGAGTCAGTGAGTGAGTCAGTGTGTGAGTGAGTGGGTCGGTGAGTACCGCTATTCCCCTCTGCTTCAGTCCCTTCAGAATGCGCTGGTTCTGGTGTATGTAGCTTTAATGCAAATGAGCTGCTGGCCATTGACCAATGAGCTGTCAGACTGAACCACAGCATGGAGGAGAAGGGATTGTTGGCGTTTGCGGACTCCTGGAGCTCTATGTCTATATAATATAATATAATATAATATATTATATATATATATAATAATAATGATATTATGTATGGGCATTTCTATAATATTATATCTAATATCAAGGCCAAAAGCTATGTGCGCCTCAGATGATATTATGAATCATAAAGACTGCGTCTGACGTCTCTGGCACTTTCACAACAAGTAAAGACTCGTAGTGGGGGAAATCTCGGCAATGGTTAAGAAGAATTGGGAGAAAGGAACTTTGGCCTTGACTCTGTGAAGTCCATGAACCGTGACATTGGTAAGAAAGGGATTGTACCCAAGGAGCTGAGCTGGCGAACCCGCCGCCAAGCTCCCCGCGCTGGAGCTGCCGGACTGCCGCCGAAGCTTCAGCGGCAGTCCGGCAGCTTCGGCGGCAGTCCGGCACACAGACTTTTTTCAAAGTCTGTGTGCGTGTGGGAGCACCAGACTCACAACAACACCCCAAATCCCAGGAAAAATGTTGTTTTCATAATACGTCCCCTTTAAACTTTGCAAAAGACTATTAGCAACAACTTCAATGATCTTGACCATGTTTATGAAGTTGAGCCACTCAGAGGGTAGAGGCCATCCCTGCTGACCCTCAACACCCTCTACATGCAGAGGTTGGACCCCTGCCATCAGGGAGGAGACACTTTCAAAAGGACTTCAAATCAGATAGATACCTGAGATAATGTGTTCCTTTAGCTGTTGGGTTTTTAAACAAGCTGTAGGCCGAGCTGCTATTTCACACACAATGTCAGGATGACATCTACTGTATGTTATATATATTTATGTTTTTATGTTTTTTATTTATTTGATGTTTTGTATTGGCTGTGTTGACTACTTGGCTGTTTGTAAACCAAATTGCCCCTTGGGGACAATAAAGACTACTAGCCTACTACTATGAGGGAGTCAAATTATCAGAATAGATAACATATTCAAAATAATACCGTTTAACAACTCAACTCAATCAAGCTCCTTAACCGAAGTTGGAGAACTTTGGGCTCATGTAAACTGGTTGTTGTCTCCCACTATGATCCCAATGAATGAGCATTAGCGCTCCAGATACTATAATGAGACATGAGCGTCCCAAGAAGACTTATCACGACACACACACACACCACACACACACACACACACACACACACACACACACACACACACACACACACACACACACACACACACACACACACACATTCAACACGTGCATAATCAACGTTCGTGCGTGGGCAATCTGTATATGTATAAGTGGAATATGAATAAGTGGTTGGTAATTAGTGCTGATTGTGCTGCGTGGCGTTTTTTGAACTGTGGTAACAAAACAAAACATCCGCGCATTTCTTACCGTTTGATCCCAGTCTGATTGGGAGGAGCAAAGCGGGTTTGTAATCACAATAATCAACATTGTAATACAAATAACAAAATAGCACCACTCCACCATTAGGGCTATCCAAATAAAAGTCCTTAAATCAGCTATATGGAGCAGTCCACATCGACTACATACCGGGTCCGTCCTCACTATTTATTTTTGATGAAAGACACGTTCAGGATGTCCTTAATATTACTTTATATTACATTCCCCCCTCATAGGCCACGCTACAGTCACCAGGCAGCCTACTGTTCCCAGTAAGAATTTGAAATGTTACTACCTGACTACCAGCGAAATAAAATGCTTACATTCAATAGCTACCTAAAATGAATAGGCCTATATGAGCGCATCACTGCTCGGTACTGACAGACTGTATAACCATACAGACCGTCAGTCATCATCAGTCTCTGGAGTCCCACAGTTCGTGACTGACTGCACGTTGGGAGTTCAACAGCAACAAGTGTTTCACACAGGGAGCAGAACTCGGATTAATCACAATATGTTGGCATTTTGTCTTTAATTAACAAGAAATCGCAGCATTGAATGTACATACCAAAGAACATCGTTGCTCCTTTTTGTTCAGTGAGCAATACTCGAGTGTGTGATAATAGAAATCTCTCCCATCGCTCAGCAGGGTTGCGTCTCCTCCTTCTCTTTCGCGCTGCTGCACCACTATGCTGCTGCTTGTTGGGATCTGAATCCTTCAGCACCACCCCTCTCCCTCCCCACCACCCCCCCCCCACCTCATCATCAACTCAGCCCTCCAACCCCCCCCCCCCCCCCACCTCTCTTCCTCCCTCCACCTTATCATTCTCAGCCCTCCTCTCGCAGCGATCCTGCACAACACTGAGAACAGTTGATATCGGAGACGTGTGTGTGTGTGTGTGTGTGTGTGTGTGTGTGTGTGTGTGTGTGTGTGTGTGTGTGTGTGTGTGTGTGTGTGTGTGTGTGTGTGTGTGTGTGTGCGTGTGTGCGTGTGAGTGTGTGTGTGTGTTTACACGTTTTACACATACGTTTACATGAAAGTTCGTTGGAAGGTTTGAAGCTCCATACAGGCAACTGTTGATTATCAGTGCCATGCTTATTGCTTAGCTATATCTCAAGGTTATTTTGCGTATTAAGAGTGCATATGTGTGTAGTCAAGATAAAACATTTAAAGACTAGCAACACAATGGAGACGCTGACAGAGAAAATAGGATAGGCTACTGATCCAAACCAAATATATGGGCCACAACCTACGATATCCAGGTCCAATTCTAAAAGAATGAGGTCTTGTTTTTGGCCAATCCACTAACAAGCCATTGATCCGTTAAGAAAGCCATTGAGGCTGTCAAATGGTTACCTCTGCTTTTATTTTGAAGAAAAAGTCAACAAATACATCCTGAGCGACATTCATTCACACCATTTGCCGATCCCGAGATGAACCTCGGTTACTTAGCTGACTGTGAATTGGCCCCTAAAAAGTTGTTATCTCTATTCCTGGCCCAAGTCATCGTGAGAGGAGCAGGCGGGGAGGGCTTTGACGTACACAAGGGGGAGAGGACCACCCCGCGGTCTTTCTCTCATGTTACTCACACTGACTTAGAGGTTGTTAAGAATACTACAGTTAGTCAAACACTGCCTGCTTTATTACTCTATTACTGCACCCACAATTTCAATGTTTTTTTATTCTGTCTTTTTTTTGCTGCATTAAAACTTGCTAACTAAACTAATTATGAGTAAGAATTAAGAACAGGCTAATAGCCTAACGTTACTGTGCACTTATTGCAGCAGCACTTATGAATCTGATATAGAAATGAAAGATACTGAATAATTTGAGTTAAAACAACAACAGTTCTAGAATATGACCATGGTGCAGACTAGTTTACGACCATACAGGCGTCTTTTAGCGCGGATTGAAATCCTTATTAAAGCATGCAGGGTTATGCGATAAACATAGAGAGGAATCGCTGAGCTCTGCCCAAAAATTCCATGACACATTAAACTAAACAAGGGCCGGCGACCCCCTTCACAGTGGTATAATGAGCACATGCCACTGACTGCAGTGATCTATTGCTTTTATACCATGGTTACTGTTATGGCGAAACGAAAGTCATAGACACACTACATTTAAAAATAAACCAAGAAAGTCAAAATAGCCGTTTTTATTAAAGAATACAAAAAAGTAGTCCATCCTGGCTGCCGCTATGCATCGACGGTCGCTATGCAACACACTTTAGCGTCCCTCCGAGAGAAGGCTCCGATAGAGCGGTTCGCCGGCAATTTATTTATTTACGCCGATTTTAGGATTCAGTGAACTGTGAACTGTGCTATTGCTTTTATACAACCTCCATGGTCAAGTTAAATCTCTGTGTGATAGTTTCTTACGATACTTTGTAACGGTTTCCTCTTCAAGGCGCGGAGTGATACTTTCACAAAATGATCGGGCGTCATAGCAGTTGTGTATACGCTAATTATACAACAGTTGGGAACCAATCAGATCGCTGGATTTAGGTCCCCCGTTGTATAAGTAAGGGATAATGCCCGACGAGGTGTCCATTATCAGGAATTAATGGACGACGTGGAGGCGTGAACCGTCCGACGCGAAGCGGAGGACGGTTGCCTCCGCGAAGTCCACCCTGCATCCAATCAGAATCGAGTATTCCCGCAGACCGTAGTAGTAACCATAGTAACCATAGTAGTAACCATAGCTACGGGAAACAAAACAAAGCTCAGCGGACTATAATACCTCCCGCTACCTCCCGTTCTAAAGTCGTAGCTATGGTCCGTCCTAATTACTGGAGGAGTGAACAACGTTTCCGTTGCATGAGAACCCAACGGGCGTGTAATGGTGGTTCCGGGTATTAGTCAGACCCTCAGGCGTAACCAGGCAAACAAATGTATGTTTTGTGGAAAACTTTATATTCGGATTGTAAAACGCATGAAAATATAAATTAATGGTCTTAATTTGGTCACCGTTGGTAAGTGACCGTGGTATAAGCGGGATAATGCCCTTCGAGGTAATAATAATAATAATAATAATACATTTAATTTAGAGGCGCCTTTCAAAACACCCAAGGTCACCTTACAGAGCATATAGTCATCATACATATTTTAAAAAAAAACAAGACATTGTGGAAAAAATAAATAAATAAATAAATAAATAAACATAAGCAATAAGAAATAAATAAAACAAAAACAAGACAAAACAAAACAAAAAAAAAAAACAATCAAAACAGTGATCAGTTAGACGTTGTGTGCGAGTTTGAACAGGTGAGTTTTGAGTTGTGACTTGAAGGTTGTAATGGTGTCTGACTGTTTTATGTGTGGGGGGAGGGAGTTCCAGAGCCTGGGTGCTGAACAGCTGAATGACCGGGCACCCATTGAAGTGAGTCGTGATGTGGGGATACATAGTAGTCCAGCAGAGGTTGAGCGGAGGGAGCGGGAGGGAGTGTATTCTTGGAGGAGGTCGCAGAGATAACTGGGGGCTAGGTTGTGGAGAGCTTTGTAGGTGAGGAGTAGGGTTTTGTATTGGATGCGGTAGTGTACTGGGAGCCAGTGAAGTTGAATGAGGACAGGGGTGATGTGGTCAGATGATTTGGTGCGGGTGATGATCCGGGCGGCTGAGTTCTGAATGATCTGCAGTCTGTTGATGAGTTTGGTGGGGAGTCCGGTGAGGAGGGCGTTGCAGTAGTCTATGCGTGATGTGACAAATGAGTGAACTAGGATTTCAGTGCTGGATTGGGTCAGTGATGGGCGGAGTCTGGCGATGTTGCGGAGGTGGAAGAATGCAGTCCGGGTGATGTTGTGAATATGGGGTGCGAATGAGAGGGTGTTGTCCAGGATGACGCCGAGGCTCTTGACTTTGGAGGAGAAGGGTACTGGGAATCCATCGATAATTATGAGTGGAGCTGGGGTGTGTTGTGATTTAGTGAGGGTGGATTTGGATCCGATGAGCAGGGCCTCGGTCTTGTTTCCATTGAGTTTCAGGAAGTTCCTGCTCAACCAGCTCCGGATCTCTTCCAGGCACGTGATGAGGGAAGTGGGGGGGATGGCAGCGGTGGGTTTGGTGGAGATGTAGACCTGTGTGTCGTCAGCGTAGCAGTGAAAATGGACCCCATGGTGACGGAGGAGTGTGCCCAGCGGGAGGAGGTAAGTGGTGAAGAGGAGTGGACCCAAGACTGACCCCTGGGGGACACCCAGTGAGACACCTGAACACCCAGACTTGTGGTTGCTTAGTTGAACAAATTGTTGACGGCCGGTGAGGTAGGATGTAAACCAGGAGAGTGCAGCACCAGTGATCCCTATACCAGCTAGGCGGTCCAGGAGCAGAGGGTGGGAGATGGTGTCGAATGCTGCGCTGAGATCGAGGAGGATGAGAATGGTGAGTAATCCAGAGTCGGCTGCAAGGAGGAGGTCGTTGGTGATTTTGACTAGGGCTGTTTCAGTGCTGTGTTTTGGACGGAAGCCAGATTGGAACGGTTCGTGGAGATTGTTAGTGTCGAGGTGGGACTGTAGTTGTGCGGCAACCACCCTTTCAAGTGTTTTGGAGATGAAAGGGAGATTGGAGATGGGCCGGTAATGGTTAAGGTCAGTTGGGTCAGCACCAGGTTTTTTCAGGATGGGAGTGATGGCAGCCAGCTTGAGAGTGGGGGGTACAGTACCAGTAGTGAGGGAGGAGTTAATTATGTTGGTGATCATGGGGGAGATGGACGGAAGACATGCTTTGACAAGGGAGGTGGGAAGAGGATCGAGCTGACAGGTGGTGGTTTTGGCTTTGCGGATGAGTTCTGAAACGGTCTGTTCTGTTACTAGGGTGAAGTCAGAGAGGGAGCTGATGAGAGGTTGGCCAGAGGTGATCATCCAGGGTGGGTCATCAGAGGGGGTGCGAGATGAGGCCAGTTGTTGGTGAATGGTGTTGATTTTAGAGCTGAAGAAGTCAAGGAACGCAGTGCATTGGGTGGTGGAAATGTCTGGAGGGAGAGATTTAGGAGGCTGAAGTAAGTGGCTGACTGTTGAGAAGAGGACTCTGCTGTTGCCTGTACCAGTGTTGATGAGGTTGGAGTAGTATGAGGTTTTGGCAGTAGTGAGGGCATTCTTGTAGTGATGGAGGTGGTCCGAATACATTTGGCGGTGTACAGTGAGTTGAGTCTTTTTGTAGAGTCGCTCCAGTCGACGACCAGTGGCTTTGAGCTGGCGCAGATGAGGAGTGAACCAGGGAGCAGTGTGGGTGAATGAGACTGAACGGGTTTTCAGGGGGGCCAGGGTGGTGAGGGAGGAGGAGAGGCAGTTATTGTAGTGAGTCACCAGGTCAGTCAGGGAGGAAGCTGGGGGAGGGTTGGGGTAGGAGCTGATCATGGTGGAGAGGTCTGTGGTGTTGATAAGTTTGATGTTTCTGAAGGAGATGGTCCGTTGTTCCTTGCTTTTGTGTAGTTGGGTATGAATGTCAAAAAGTACAGCTTTGTGGTCGGAGATGGGGAAATCAATGACATCAAGGTTAGTGGGAGTGATGTCAGTGCAGCAGATTAAATCCAGAATGTGACCTTTGTTATGGGTTGGGAGGTTGACATGTTGTGTGATGCCAAGACAGTCCAGAAGTGATGTGAAGTCATTAGCAAAAGTACAGGATGGGTTGTCAATGTGGATGTTGAAATCACCAAGGAGGATAACAGTGGGGGACATTGCACATACAGATGTAAGTAGTGATGAGAATTCATTGAGGAAAACGGCGGAGGGTTTTGGCGGTCTGTAAATGGTGACAATGATAGTGGGTTTGGGGCCTGAGAGTTTTACAGCTAGACATTCAAAGGAGGAATGAAGGGGGACTGTGACAGTGGTGACTTTGATGTTATCACGATGGAGGAGAGCGAGGCCACCCCCCCTCCCATTAACCCGGGGTTTACTAATAAAAGAAAAACCTGGTGGGACTGCTTCATTTAGATGGGAGAAGTCATTTGGTTGTTGCCAGGTCTCAGTGAGGCAGAGAATGTCTAGGCTCTGGTCAACAATAAAGTCATTTATCAAAAGGGCCTTATTACTGAGGGATCTGGTGTTCAGCAGACAGAGTTTCAGACAGGTGAGTGGAGTGTAGCAGGTTGCTTTGAGCAGAGGGAACAGTACACTGTGATTGACGGGACTGACCGTACGGGCTGTGCGAGGAGGGGGGCGGGGCCCAGTGGACCAGAAGGAGCGGATGTTTTTGTTGCTGGTGTGAGCGTACTGAAAATTCCGTCCAGAGCCTCGGTGGATGTATTTTGGTCGTTTGAGAATGTCCTGGGGGGATGCAAGCTGAGGTGGTTGGGTCCTTGAGAAGATCCGTAGACGTAACATCTCCGTTACCGAGTAAAGGATTGGCAGAGGCAACCGCGGATTCGCGGAGGCAACCGTCCTCCGCTTCGCGTCGGACGGTTCACGCCTCCACGTCATCCATTAATTCCTGATAATGGACACCTCGTCGGGCATTATCCCTTACTTATACAATGGGGGACCTAAATACACAACTGCTATGACGCCCGATCATTTTGTGAAAGTTGCATATCACTCCGCGCCTGGAGGTAGAAACAGTTACAAAGTAAAACATATGTTGGATGATGGAGAGGGTGTAAATGTTGTTACTCCGGGAGTGAGCAAGGCGATGGAGAGACTAACGAAAGCTTAGGCACACGGCGAGTGAACTGCTCCATAGGATAAATTGCCGGCGAACCGCTCTATCGGAGCCTTCTCTCGGAGGGACGCTAAAGTGTGTTGCATAGCGACCGTCGATGAATAGCGGCAGCCAGGAGGGACTACTTATTTGTATTCTTGAATGAAACGGCTACTTTGACTTTCTTGGTTTCTTTTTAAATGTAGTGTGTCTATGACTTTCGTTTCGCCATAACAGTAACCGTTGTATAAAAGCAATAGATCACTTCAGTCAGTGGCATGTGCTCATTATACCACTGTGAAGGGGGTCGCCGGCCCTCCGCTGCGCGTCGGGGCCGGACAACGCCCCTTAACAGTGGTATAATGAGCACATACCACAGCCTGGCGTGATCTATTGCTTAAATATATATATATTATATAGATATATGAACCTCCATCGGAAAATTATATATATATTTTATGTTATGTTAAGCGGACTAGAGCTGAGGCACTGAGTTTGTTGATGGCAACCTGTTAAATTGTGGGTCAGAAACTGTTGTCCTGACCCCAGATGGATCCAATAGAAGAGCCAAACACAACAAGTTGTGTTATGATATTAGAGGATTTTAAGGAATTAATTGCCCAAGCTGTATGGGAAGATAACACACACACATACAGAGTGTACTAACAGCCCTCCCACATGCACACACACGTTCACCTTTAAACACAAATACTCATTCACAAACAGAAAAGTTTTTACACTGCAGAATATGCCCTTCTTATGCTGCCTTTTTCCAGCATGGTCCGAGGTAATAAAACGGCTTGATCTTGCACCCCAATTTACCCTCTCGGACCCTACACATATTGGCGGTTTCATTGTTATGTAAATGCGATTACACGGCTCTGCGGTTCCAGGGTAGAGGTGTTGCTAGTCTCTTCAACAGAGACAACACAGCAATATGAACATGAGTAGTTCTAATTAGAGAGATGTTGAGATCCACAAGCTGCTGACCATTATGGGAGAGAAGGTTATGCAGTCGCATTTAACGAAGATATTGAAAGATGGTGCGATCTACGAGAAAGACGAGGGTCTTTCCTTACGTCGGGATAAAAAACATGTGGTCAGCAAAATAAAGAATATGTTGGTGTTTCCGACCTTGTAAATAGTTAATCGGGTTTGTAGCCTACACTCAGATGTATACGCATTCTTGCACGTGGGTGGCTTGAATAATAAAAAATCAAAACATTTAGAGTATGTAAATTATTCTAAACAGGTCAACTCTCCGGGCGTAGCCCTGCCTACTCCAATGAGCAAAGAAAGCCGGCTCCGTGACGAAGGGGGATTTTACCCCCCCTCGGTTTTACACAGGCAAGACAGTGAAATTGCAGGTCATGCCAAGTCGTGACCGTACCGGCTTGGCAGTGTAAAAATGCCTATAGAGACACATAGACAAATACATCAAATCACACACGCTCACAGAGATACAAACACAGACACATGTAGCCGAGCTAAATTTAATTTGATTTTGTTTTATTTTTTTATCATTGTTCATACTTTTTTTATTGTGAACTCCACCAAATATTGGTTCCTAAGTAAGTTGATTTCGTTGTTCCGTATGGCATGCCTTTTGTTTCCCTGGGGAGTGGTTTGGCGTTGCACCTGTGTGTCTAGCGTCAGTGAGCGCTGATGCACGGAGCTGGTGAGTTCCGTTTGTGTCTCTCTCCGTTAGATTTTTATGTTAACCCCTTGTTTGTTGCCCTTGAACGGCTGTGGTGGTTCACACTGCTTTAAGACGTGCTTTTAGGCACGCAGGAGAAACTCTGGTGTGTAGACAATTTAATTGAACTGTTGGAAGGGTGGATTTTGATTAACTCGTAAACTAGCTGGTGGTAGCTTAGTTTTTTCCCGCCTTGATATTTCAAATGCGGTTGTTTTATCCGGTATGTGTGGTCAATTGTTTGCTTCCTTTGTTTTGTAGAGTGGAGAGTGATATCTTGGATTGTGTGTGACGCCCGTGTTGTTTTGTCTCCTTTTGGAAAGAATAAACCTCCAGTACTCGACTCCTGTGTGTGCCTCACTCAAAGATACAAGACACAACGCAGAAAGACATCGGTTACAAATGGTGCCGTGACCCGGATTCTTCAGATCAGCCGCTGCAGATCGCCGAGGTTATGCTGTGAGCAAGTAAGCGTATCGTACAGCAAGCAGGAAGGATCCGTTGATCGTTGAGACCTTTCATAAAAGTTTTTTTATTTGTGGCTGTGTTTTTCCACAATTTATTATTATTTTTCCTCAAATACAGTGTCCCTGTACAGTTAAATATTATTTTAACATCACATTTCGACTGTTATATTCCACCATATTCATTGTGTTTTAATTATAATGGATTTTACACGATTTGGGATGGGTAGAGGGTGTTTGCAACCAGGGAATGCAGAGCAAACTAGGACACCAGGCATTAGCAGCCCTCAGAGTATAGATAATGGTACGCCTGTAGCAAGGCAGATGTTTTCCACTCCCGCCACTGCTGATAATGACACTCTGGCACAACTGCGTGACCTCTTAGGGGAGCTGGGAACCCACATTGGTAACACTGTTGTGAGTCGCATATTAGCCAACCAAATACCTACCCCCAAACTCAATTGCTCACCCCCCATGACTCCCCACTCCACCATTCCGCCATTCGCTTTGCCACTGGGGCTCCATTCACCACCCCTCATGACTTCCCCTCCACTCGAGTCCATGCCTTCCCCAGTTGATGTGTCTCGACTAAACATCATGGTAAAAGCAGCTGTCAAGGAACCAGTGATGTTTAGAGGAGATGGCTCTGACAAATACACAGTACAAGAGTGGAGGTGATGGACACTTGCCTGCATAAAAATAACTGTCCAACCTCAGAGCAGGCAGATGAAATCCTCAGTCACCTTTTGGGACGAGCTAAGAGTATCGTTAAAGTGGGGCTGAAGAGTAGTGCCGATGTCACACACCCTGAAGTGGTATACGACATACTCAGAAGATACTTCAGTGATTCTCCCATGTCCAGCTTACCGATGGCTGATTTATATTCTACACATCCCGATGCAAATGAGAACCCAGTAGATTACTGGGTCCGGCTCAATGCAGCAGCTGAGCATGCTGACCGGTATCTGGGGAAAAGTGGAGAAAAGAGGGAGACCATGTCAGCGCAAATTGCTATGATGTTCATCAGGAACTGCCCCAACCCAGAACTCTCCAGTGTGTTCCGGTGTAAGCCTATCAGCAAATGGTCAGCCGTGGAAGTGCAAGAGGCTATCGATGAACACCAGAGGGAGCACCAGGCAAGGAGGAGGCCCATTAAAGCAGAGAAGTTCAAAGTGGTGACAGCAGCTGCCACTACCTGTTTACCTGTAGTTGAAGAGCTGACTGCAATGAGGGCTGGAGTTCAAGAACCTCCTACACAGCCAAAGGTGAGTGCAGTCACCTCTTCAGAAGCAGGGGCCTTAGAACGAGTACTGAGCATGCTGGAAGGCATCATGGCCAGAGCAGCTTCACCGGTCCAACGGCCGACCCGTGGACACGCCCCACTTCTTGCCGTGTATGTGGTGACAAGACTCACATCACACGTGAACACTGCATGAAAGAGAACAGGTGCTTCGGGTGCCTGGAACCTGGCCACGCAAGGAGAGATTGCACACGACCTGTACCACGGCAAACCCAAGCAGAAAACCACACACCTAACCAGGGAAACTGAGTCGCTCACACTACGGAGGGCAAAGTGTGAGTGTGTTATGTCAGACCCTCAAAACTGAAGAAGACTCGCGTTCAATATATGAAGAGAGCTGCAAGACTGCACCGAATGGCAGCGTCATGATTTTTCAGAATATACACAAGCTCGAGAAAGCAGATGATCTATTCTACACTGATGTGCTGGTTGATGACCAAGTTGCACTGCACGCAATGCTAGACACAGGCTCAATGGCTTGTACAATGAGTGAAGAAGCAGAAGAGGAGCTCCACAAGGCAGGGTTGCTCTCAGAGGATGCTCAGTCCAGCGAAGACATCTTTCTGGTGGGTTGTGGTGGTGTGCATGTGCGGCCCAAGTGCATTCATCAGTTAAAGTTGAAAATCTATGGACAAGAAGCAATCGTGCCCACATTAGTCGTGCCAGGTCAGCGTGACCAAATGATAGTAGGCACCAATGTGCTGAAACACCTGCTACGCCAATTCAAGCAAAATCCCAGCTATTGGCGCGTGATGAGTAAAGCTGACTCCACTGGTGAACCAGGCATCGAACAGTTCTTGAGCATGCTCTTGGGCATAACAAGATGGAAAGGTGACACTATCCCAGACGTCATTGGGACTGTGAAACTTACCAATGCAGTGACACTGATGCCCAAACAGGAGCACATAGTGTGGGGAAAGCTTCCTGGAAAGGCTCCTATCTCAGAGGGAAGTACCATACTGGTGGAACCTTCAAAGTCCCACTCAAACCGGAAAAGCATCATGGTAGGGAGAACTGTGTCATCAATGAGTGGAGACAGGTGGGTTCCTGTGAAGGTCGTGAACCCAAGTGACAAGCCTGTAACACTGAGGAGGAACATGAAGTTAGCTGATGTTTCACCATGTGTGGCGCTTGAAGACTTCGAGCTCGGAGTGGACCATGTCACCGACACAGAGCTAAAAGCACAAGGCCAAAGCGTAAGAGTAAGCACTGACCATGTCCCTGATACCTCTGTAGCTACCACCCTTCAGGGCAAGCTTGCTGGTCTTGGATTGAACGATATAGACATCAACTCTTGTGAAGTGTCCCTGTATTGGAAGAACCAGCTTGTGGAACTCATACAGCGGCATGGAGATGTGTTCTCCAAGGACAAGCTGGACTGTGGCCTGGCCAAAGACTTTGTCCACCGGATCCATCTGACTGATGAGCGCCCCTTCCGTCTAGCATACCGCCGTGTCCCACCAAGCCAATACCAGAAACTAAGAGAAGTCCTCTCTGAGATGGAAGAGAAGAAAATCATACGCAAGTCATCAAGTGAGTGGGCTTCGCCATTAGTACTGGTTTGGAAAAAAAAATGGAGAGCTACGCATCTGTGTGGACTACCGGTGGCTTAATGCTCGCACAGTGAAGGATGCCCACCCAGTACCCCACCAAGCTGACTGTTCGGCTGCGTTAGGGGGAAATACCATATTCAGCGCCATGGACTTGACATCGGGGTTCTACAATGTCCCCATGCATGAACAGGACAAGAAGTTTACTGCCTTCACTACACCAGTAGGCCTCCATGAGTTCAACCGACTACCCCAAGGCCTGTGCAACAGCCCGGCGAGTTTCATGCGCCTCATGATGAGTGTCTTTGGAGACCAAAACTTCTTGACCCTGCTGTGCTACCTTGACGATGTTTTGGTCTTTGCCCCAAATGAAGAGGAAGCCCTGAACAGACTCGAAATGGTCTTTAAGCGGTTGAGAGGACATGGGCTTAAGTTGGCACCGAAGAAATGCCATTTCTTTAGGCGAAGCGTCAGGTTCTTGGGCCACATCATTAACGAGAACGGAGTTGCTACTGATTCTGAAAAGATACAAGTCATCACAGACATGAGTGAAGCGGATTTGATGATGGAGGATGGAGTCACACCGTCAGCAAAAAGGATCAAGTCTTTCCTCGGTATGATAATGTATTACCAGAGATTCATACAAAACTGTTCCAGCATGGCAAAGCCCCTGTTCTCCCTGACCGCCGCTGCCACTGGAAAGGCCAACGCAAAACGGGCTTCTCACTTCAAAAGGCTCAGCCCAGGTGATTGGACCCAAGAACAGAGCAACTCATTCAACCAACTAAAGGCTGCTCTACTGAACTCAGTTGTGTTGGCTCATCCAGACTTTGGTCGCCCTTTCATTCTCTCAACCGACGCTTCATTGGATGGATTGGGCGCTGTACTCTCTCAAGTCCCCGAAGGCAAGGCTATGGGACGCAAGGCACGTCCCATAGCCTTCGCAAGCAAGGCTCTGACTCGCCCTCAAATGAAGTATCCAGCTCATCGGTTGGAGTTCCTCGCTCTCAAATGGTCTGTGTGTGATAAATTCAGCCATTGGTTAAATGGACATTCCTTCACCGTCTGGACCGACAATAACCCGTTAACCTACATCCTCACAAAGCCAAAGTTGGATGCTTGTGAACAGCGGTGGGTGTCGAAGCTGGCTCCATACGACTTCAGTATCCAATATATCCCAGGCAGCAAGAACATCGTCGCGGATGCCTTGAGTAGACAACCCTTTGTCAAGCCACGGGTCAGCGAGAGACTTATAGCAGAGCCGTATGGAGCTCTGCTGGAAGAAGCGCAGCAGATCCGAGATGACAGGATACAGGATGTGTTTCGGCTGAGCACCAACTGCCAAGAGGTCAAAATGGGTGGATCTGAAGTGGCATGCAGTTCAATGAGCAGTGAAGAAGTGACAGCCGTCCTGGATGGTCAAGTTGAGTGGGTTGAGGGACCCAAAGGACGAGTGATCTCCTGGCTGGCAAACAATGTGCATAAGCTCGTTCCACCAGGTGAAAGTGCCATACCTGTCTTCTCCCTTAAAGAGCTCCAAGACAAGCAACAGGAAGACACTATACTGGCAAGAGTCATACACTACGTGTCACGTGGTAGTAGACCATCGAGGCGAGAAAGAGTCAAAGAGCCTCTCAAAGTCCAGAAAACTCTAAAGCAGTGGGAAAAGCTCAAGATGTTGGATGGTATCCTGTATAGAGTGATCAAAGACTCACTAACTGGGAGAAGGCGTTACCAGTATGTCGTGGCTGCATCACTGACCAAGCAGGCTCTGCAGGGTGTCCATGATGAGGCTGGGCACCAGGGGCAGCATAGGACTCTATATCTTGCGAGGCAGAGGTTCTTCTGGATTGACATGGAACGAGATGTCCGTGAATATGTCAAGTCATGCAAGCGCTGTGTGGTAAGCAAGACACCCGAACCTGAAGGGAGAGCGCCTCTCGAGAGCATCAAAACAACAAGCCCTCTCGAGATGGTCTGCATTGACTTTTGGTCAGCCGAAATCCCAAATGGAAAAAAACTGTCGATGTCCTGGTCATCACTGACCATTTCACAAAAATGGCTCACGCTTTTCCATGTCACGATCAGTCAGCAAAGCAGGTTGCCCGTCAGCTCTGGGATCGATACTTCTGTGTCTACGGCTTCCCAGAGAGAATTCACTCCGACCAAGGAGCCAACTTCGAGAGCCAGTTGATCCGAGAGTTACTGCTGATTTCTGGTGTAAAGAAGTCGAGGACAACGGCTTATCATCCCATGGGAAACGGTGTGGTTGAACGCTTCAACCGGACATTGGGAAGCATGATCAGAGCTCTCCCTCCAAGAGCCAAGCAAAAATGGCCCCAGATGTTGCAGACGTTGACTTTCGCCTACAACTGCACTGCCCACGAGTCAACAGGCTACGCCCCGTTCTATCTAATGTATGGGAGGATCCCCAGACTCCCAGTTGACGTGATGTTCCACAATGTGGAGAGGGACTGTGACATTGCTGACTATGATAAATATGTCCTTAAACTGAGGGAGGATTTAAAAGAGGCATTATCATCTGCTCAGGCCAATGCTGTCACCAGTCAGCAACACCAAACTGAACTGTACAACAAAAGGACCAAAGGTCATGACATCGTTGAGGGAGTCCAAGTGCTCTTGTCAAACAAATGTGAAAGGGGACGCAAGAAATTGTCTGACAAATGGGAGTCTGTCCCGTACATGGTGGTCTCAAGAGATCCTAGGTGTCATACCTATCGGATAAGGAATACAAGCAGTGGCCGTGAAAATGTTGTGCATCGCAATCGCCTCCTGTGCGCAAACTTTCTTCCACTTGAGGTGGAAGATGAAGAGGATGTTGACGCATCGTTCACTGAGTCATCTGAGTCGAGTCATGACGAGACACAAAGCCGCGTGTCAGATGTGGTGACAGGTGATGTCACAGAAGACAGGACATCCAGTTGGGTTCTGGATAGTGCTTCTGTTGTCCAAACATGTCTTGACGATGATGAAGAGCTTGGGGACATTGACCTGCGGGAAAGTGTTAGCCGGAGGTCAATGAGTGTGTCAAGTGTGGTCGATGAAACAGGCTGTAGCAATGACCCCCCAAGCACAGTGATCAGTGTTGTCTCCCGTATTAGAACAAGGGTGGGTAGGCTGGTGAAACCTGTAGATAGACTCATTCAGAACGTGACCCAGAGGAAAATACTAGCTTGAGTGATGAACCTCTGTAAGCCATCAAGTACCTTGAGACAATTCTTTAATCCAGTGTTTGGGTTGAAAATGTGTTAGAGTAGCAGTGATAAATATTAGGTACTCCTTGTCTTTTGAAAGGTATATTTAAGTATTACCTTTATGAAGTAATGTGTAAGGTGGTGTAAAAGGCACCCTTTTTTGCAAGTGTACCCTGGAGGGTTGCGCAGCCCTCCTCGGTCATTTTCTCAGTAATATGAGTAACTAATGAGTTGCATAACGTGAATGTATTGGAGTGTTCTGCTAAAGTCTTAAGGTATTTTGGTGAAGTTCAGAGGGGAGTATGTAGCCGAGCTAAATTTAATTTGATTTTGTTTTATTTTTTTATCATTGTTCATACTTTTTTTATTGTGAACTCCACCAAATATTGGTTCCTAAGTAAGTTGATTTCGTTGTTCCGTATGGCATGCCTTTTGTTTCCCTGGGGAGTGGTTTGGCGTTGCACCTGTGTGTCTAGCGTCAGTGAGTGCTGATGCACGGAGCTGGTGAGTTCCGTTTGTGTCTCTCTCCGTTAGATTTTTATGTTAACCCCTTGTTTGTTGCCCTTGAACGGCTGTGGTGGTTCACACTGCTTTAAGACGTGCTTTTAGGCACGCAGGAGAAACTCTGGTGTGTAGACAATTTAATTGAACTGTTGGAAGGGTGGATTTTGATTAACTCGTAAACTAGCTTGAGCCGGTGGTAGCTTTAGTTTTTTCCCGCCTTGATATTTCAAATGCGGTTGTTTTATCCGGTATGTGTGGTCAAATGTTTGCTTCCTTTGTTTTGTAGAGTGGAGAGTGATATCTTGGATTGTGTGTGACGCCCGTGTTGTTTTGTCTCCTTTTGGAAAGAATAAACCTCCAGTACTCGACTCCTGTGTGTGCCTCACTCAAAGATACAAGACACAAGCATACAAATATATTCAAACACAGACAAAAACACACACAGACTCCTAAATATAGACAAACTACAGTACATGTTCAAGTACAAACACACAAAAACACATGTACACAGACAAAGTCAAAGACTCCCGTTTGAGGATGACCCCTGAAGTACAAGAATGGCTGAACTTCACACTCCCAACGTCTCCTCACTATCCAAACATCTCCCATCTCACCAACTACTCACCATCTACTATCTCACCAACTACTCCTCCTCTACCATCTCTCATCTCACCGTCTCCTCATCATCTCCCATCAGTGATGGACTGTGAAAAGCTGTATCTGCAAGTTGCGCCCGTGGGCCGCTGGTGGGTGCAAATGCCAGGGCCGTTTTTGATCCGAGTCCGTCACTGTCTACCATCTCACCATCTCCTCAACATCTCATCTCCTCACCATCTAACTCACCAACTACTCATCATTTTTACATTTAGGGCATTTAGCAGATGCTTTTATCCATCATTTATCCATAATTTACCATCTCACCATCTAACCATCTCCTCACCCTCTACCATCTCACCATCTCCTCACCATCTACCATCTCACCATCTCCTCACCATCTACCATCTCACTATCTCCTCACCATCTAACCATCTCCTCACCCTCTACCATCTAACCATCTCCTCACCCTCTACCATCTCACCATCTCCTCACCCTCTACCATCTCACCATCTCCTCACCCTCTACCATCTCCTCACCCTCTACCATCTAACCATCTCCTCACCCTCTACCATCTCACCATCTCCTCACCCTCTACCATCTCACCATCTCCTCACCCTCTACCATCTCACCATCTCCTCACCCTCTACCATCTCACCATCTCCTCACCCTCTACCATCTAACCATCTCCTCACCCTCTACCATCTCACCATCTCCTCACCCTC